>NC_034009.1:20270102-20364135 GCF_000346465.2 Prunus persica
TTAAACACTCCCATTTCTCCCTAGGAAGCTTATTTTCCTCTTTGGTGCTCAACTCATGCTGACCTTGCTCCTATGCCACAATCTCCTCATGCTAAGCTAAAACTTTATCTGTAAGCAAGCATAAATCACCTGTAAGCAGCCATCATTTTCGTTGGTGAAGGTAACCAGAACACTTCCTAAGGCTTTACTGCCCTTTCGAAGTGCTTTTGGGGCTTAATTTTCGAACTCAGGCACATGGGGCAATTTCAGTAATTTTCCCATTACGGCAGCCCAGCCCATTTGCTGCTGCCGGAAGAAAAGGACCCCCACATAAATTGGCGACTCTGCTGGGATTAAGCCATTATCTTCATCAATGCCTCCAAGGAAGAAGGACAGAGCCAAGCTTGTCATTCAAACACCATCGTTGGAAGAGCTGCTGCTAGAAGCAATAAACCAAAGAAAATAAAGAGATAAGAGCATTCCTTCTTTCCCTTTCTTTTTTTGGCTATCTGCTTTGCAGAACAAACATGATATCGATTGCTCACATGCTCCCTTTGTTTATGCCTTACATCTCCATTCTCAAGTAAAACAAGATCTTGTAAGAGGGCTGGGGGCTTTGGCAAATTCATCATTCATGCCTTTGAGCGAACTACACATGCAAACTCCAAAATACTTGGGGGTTTCGTGCCAAGCAAATCTGTAAAAAAAAAAAAAAAAAAAAAAAGAGGAGTCAAAATTCAATTCCAAATGACTTGGGGGCTTCCTGCCAATTAAAAAAAAAAAAGTCAAGCACAAGCACTTCAAAGTTTCTCATGCTAAACTAAGCTATACCTTGGTTCCAAGAGTTGTGTGAACATTATTCACATCAGCAAGTCCAACTATATCATTCCAAGCCAAGTTACATTCTTCCAGCTCCTACTCTACAAGCAAAGAATTTATGGCACTTACCTCATTTCAAATCTTCTTAACCCCTGCCCTATTTCAAACATCATGCTAGTATATATGCTCCTTAACCCCCAAAGCTCAATTTATCCATGCAACTCAAGATTGAACAAGTCCTCTTCGGAATGCTGCTTGCATCACCTCCATTTTTTGAATTATAGTTGACTTGTTTCTTGTGGTTCAATGAGCTTTGGTTGCTTCAGTGTTTGAAGGCTTTTGAGATCAAGTGATCATTTTGAGTTTTGTCATTTGTGACTTTGAGAGTTTTGTTTTGATTGATTTTTTGGCTGTCCTTTCATATGTTCACCGCCTCTCATATTTATAGAAAGTGCTGGAGTGGGGCCTCCAATCTTTTAATATTGGGCAGCAAATTTTTCAAAGAAAGATCTTTTATTTTAAATTCTAAGAAAGGGGAAGTGTATCTGTTCTGGCAGAAAAGCCATCAACAGTTAGTTCTTATGGTGATCACTTCCTGCTTTTCCTGAAATAAAACCTAATCCCTTTTTAATTTTTAATTGCCTTTTGCAAGAGTGCAATCTGTCGTGATGGTTAGTTTGCTTTTCCTGATGGAAAACTCCTTGCTTCCTACTTGTCTCTTTAGAAAATGTAGTCTGCTTATCCCTTGGAAATGATATCCGCTCTGGTGCAGAATTTTTCAGTATATAGAAAGGGATTTTGATCTTTTGGCTGCAAAGATTCAGAGACGTCTTCCTTTTATACTTTCCTTCATTAACTCCCTGTCAACTCCTTTGTGATAGTTAAGATTTTTGACTTTTTCACAGTTTTAGGATTTCACGTGGTGCTTCCTAAAAAGATATGTTGTTTTTGCTTTCTAGATAGAGACCAAGTTTTTGGGCCAAAATTCTGCACGCCCAGCCCAGCACAAACAGATCCTGGGATTGAAAAAGGAAAGTGTAGAACTATGTGGGATTCACAGGCAGTGCAAACAGATCCTGGGATTCACATGCAGTGCATACACAATCTGGTTGGAAAAGACTATTCTCAAGCAATGCTGCTAGAACTGGAAGGATTGGACACAAGCATAATTAGTACCCTCAATAAACTCTTAGCAGGAAGCAAGCTGTTGCAAGAGCCTATAACAAGAGAGTTAAAAACAAGAGTTTTGAGGAAGGAGAAATAGTCTGGAAAACAGTTCTGCCCCTCGGAACACATGTGGCTGGTTATGGAAAATGGTCACCTACTTGGGAAGGACCTTTCATAATTCGAGAAATTCTCGGATTGGGGGCATACAGGTTACAGGATCGAGATGGAGATATTCATGCTGCGGCAATCAATGGAAAATGGCTGAAGAAATTATATCCAACTATGTGGGATTCACAGGCAGTGCAAACAGATCCTGGGATTGAAAAAGGAAAGGATAGAGCTGTTGTTTAAATTCTTGTTCAGAGTTGTGCTTTAATTTTACTTTAGTGTATTTCATTTCTGCCTTCTTTCATTTTATTTAGGCAATAGAAATTGAAAATGCAAAAGTTCCACAAAAATAAATAGCTTTTATTAAATATAGTCTTTTTTCGTGACTAAAGTTTTATTACATTTTGATTTTCAAAATTCAAAACCCTAATTTCCTAAGGGTTTCTTGCAAACTAGTCTTCTTGATGGAGAGTTCTTTTTGAAGCAGTATCACCTGGTGGATTGAAGCCTCTGCAATCTCCAATGCTGGCTTGGAAGCTGAGACCATGCTCTGCACAAGAAAGGTAGCCTTGGTCTTCGAACTCAGTCCAGCCCTCCCTACATTCTGCCAGTTGCTTATGGAGTTCTTCAATTTGCTTCTCCAGCTTGTCGACAGTGGCCTTGGCTTCTTTATAGCCTGCAACCATCTGGTCCAGTTCTGCCTTCTGTTTTCCATAATCGGCTAAGTTGGCTTCATGAGTAGCCTTGCAGAACTCAGAGGTTTTGAAGGTAAGCTTGAGATCCTTATAGCGATCGTGAAGGTTGAGTACATCTCTGGCCAAGCCAAGGCTTTTCTCAAGTATAGGCTTGGGAGCCATGTTCTGTCTATACAGTAGGTCCAGGTCCTTCATCAATTGGTCAAAATCTTTTCTATTTTCATCCAATTCCAGCTCAGTAGATTGCCAGATCTTCACCCTCTCCATTGCCTCATCCACAGCCTTGGACTTGGCCTTGCCAAGAGTGGAGCTAAGCTTCTCAAGTTTGACCAACCTGGAATCTAAGTCCATAGCTTCAAACTTTGCCAATTCTGGATCAGCAAATGAGGCCGTGGTAGATGAACCTTGAAGAGAATGGATAGGTATATGCAGACAAAGATTACAAGTCTGTTCTAGGGAGAATCAGAATAGAAAAAGGGCTAAAGGACAATAATACTTACAACTACGATAGGAGGCTTCAGAGTTCCAGCAGTTCTGGTCACTTCTGCTTGGAAAGACTGATGGTTAAAGAAACAAAGATAGGACAAAATTGCAGAAACCAGACAGAGTTAAAATAAGAACAGAAAATTACCACAAGTCCGGGAACAGCAGCAACTACCTTCTATAACTGCAACAGGAAGTTCTGCCTATTCCACAAGCTTTGATGCAGATTGCTCTGCCTACTCCACAGGTATTGGAACTGTAGTGGAGTGTTCTGCCTCTGCCCTTTGAGTTTCCTGCTTCTTCTTTGCCAAAGCGATGCTCTTTGTAATCACTTCAGCAGGAATCTCCTCCTACAGATAGACAGAAGTCAGAACAGAAGAAGAAAACAAGACAAAATTGCTTTTGTAGTTAGAGAACGAGACTCACCTCTTCTTCCACTTCTTTTGTCTTCTCTTGGGGCCCTTCTTTTTCTTGCTCCTTCTCCTCTTCCACTGCCTCGTAAGCCTCCCTCAGCTCTGCATCCGTCCCAGAGGTAGTAGTAGGAGCTGATGTAGGTTCTGTGGCCACATACTCCACCATAGTCCTCTTTCTAAGTCTTTTTGACCTAGTAGAAGCAGAATGAGGACTTTCAACTACAAAGAACATGCAATAAATGATTAGAACATGAGTTGAATTGAATTAGATAGGGCAGAATCGAATTAGGAAAGCTCAAATTCTCAAGATTTACCTGAAGTCTCAAGCTGGACAACACTATCCTGGGCTAGAGCAATCTCTTTTCTCTTGTACCTTCTGCCAGAAGGAGTCGCCTCAACAGCAATTAGGGAAGACAAATCTATTCAGCCAATAGAGAAGAAACAGTATGTGCTGCTAATCCCTATCCTTCTCAGCACTAAACTTCCTCAAATAATTGGAGAATGAGCAGTTCTGGTTGATTGTGGCTGGAGAGATAGTGAATGACTTGGCCAGTTTTTCTTAGTTCTTCCTCCTATGATAGTCACCAACTACATCCACTGGCCTTCCATGAGGTTTGAACCCAAAAATCTGCGCCATATCCAGTAGAGTTGGAGTCATATAGCCTACACGAAAATCAAACGTGTTCCTGGCAGAATTCCAGAAGCAAAGGGCAACAGCCAGAAGATTCTCATCTCTGTTGATGGACTATTTGTCCAGCCATTTTCTAGTGAGTTCCATACCTTGGAAGAAGTCTGTCAGTCCAGTCTACCCATTTCACCGCGCTATTTCTCACTTCACTGGAGGGAAATGAGCGACTTAAATTCTTGCTGACTCAAGTATGAGAAGCTAGGGCAGAAGAGCTCTAAAAGCATAGAGGAGCTTCAACATCTTCTTTAATCAAATCTGCTATTTCAGTTGGGACATAACCGAACCAATGAGGCCCCAGAACAAGAGTATTCCTGAACAAATGTAACACGTTCTCATCCAGAATGTTTTGGGCAAAAGGATGAAGCTTGCTCCGAACTTCAATCGCATACTTATCAACGTCTACGCCAATAATAAAGGTAGGAGGAACAGAAGAAGAGGAAGAAGCAGCGCGTGAGGCCATTTTTAGTTTTTGAAATAGAAGGAATCGAATCAGAAGAAATCAAGGTTGGGTAGCAGAAAAAGGCAAAAGATTATGAGGATTCTGAAAGAAATCAGAGTTTGAAAGAGTTAGGTTTTGGGATGAACAGGAGCTGAGGGTTTGAATTTCTTTTCAAGGCTCGGAATTGTGGCTAAAAGAAGGCAAGACGTCATCTGATGATGACTAGCTAGTAACTAGCTAATAACTACCCAGTTTCCCACGAAGTCTAGTTCAGTAGACAAGACGTGGCAGACGTGGGTTAATTGAAATGGAAGAGAGTGGCATGCAACATTAATGGCCAATTGATTCAAATATGAACCGTTAAAAATTGGAACTGTTTTACAAAACATTTCAAATTCAAGGGGGCATTGTTTGGGCCAAAATTCTGCACGCCCAGCCCAGGATCTGTTAGCCTACGAGAATAAACTTGGGCTTTCAGAACAGAGAAAAGAAATTAGTCCAAGCCCAAGTTAGATTTTTTAGACTACCAAATAGACCCAAGATTGGAAGAAGGCCTAGTGCATGTGATTTGCTCAGCCCACAGTCCCAAAACTCAACTTGGGCTTGGCGTGATCGAGTGAAAAATAGAGAAACAGCCCAAAATTAAAAGAAACCCACGTGACATCTGACTTTGAAAAGTCAACAATTAGTCACAAGAGAATTGATAGGGAATTAATGAAGCCAGGTCTTAACAGGAAGACTTCTCCGAATCTTTCCAGAGAAAAAGATCATAATCCTTTTCTAGATTTAGAAAAATACTGCAGGAGTCATTTCCAAGGGATAAGCAGGCTACATTTTCTAAAGAGATAAGTAGGAAGCAGGGAGTTGTTCATTTGGAAATTCAAACTAACCATCACGGCAGATTGAACTCTTACAAAGAGCAGTTAAAAGCTGAAAAGGGATTAGGTTTTCTTTCAAAGAAAAACAGGGAAGTGATTACCATAAGAACTGACTGTTGATGGCCTTTTTGCCAGAATAGATAAAATTCCCTTTTTCTTGGCATTTAAAATAAAAGATCTTGTTTTTAGAAAATCTGCCGCCCATTATTTAAAGATTAGAAATCCCACTCCAGCATTTCTTATAAATATAAGAGGGGGTGAATAGATCAAAAGACAGCCAAAAAATTAATCAAAAAATAGTAACTCAAAATGAGCACTTGATCTCAAAAGCCTTCAAAACACAGAAGCAACCAAAGCTCATTGAGCCACAACAAACAAGTTAGCTAGAATTTAGAATCTCTAAAGTCAATTCGGTTTCAGAGAAATAATCATACAAAACGAGATTTCTCTCGTTACAAATTTGGTCCAGCATAAGCCAAAACAAGCGGAGTTCAGGTTTTACAAATATGAAAACTTCAACAAATTTATGGAGAGCCTAACCAAGCAGAATAGGTACTACAGTGTAGTTTCAGCTCAATAATCATAAAATCTAGCCACTTCTGCCCCTTCCAAATTGAAGAGGTTCCAATTCTGCCCGTTCAAAAATCCCTTCAGGGCTTGAAATAGATTAAAGCCTTGCCAAACTCAAACGTTGGTATCAATTTACAGCTGAAACCTGACAGTTGAACGTGTTGATAGTCTAATCCAGCACAGACACATCCAACCTAGTCCGGATCAAAAGTAGCTATCCAGGCAAAAATTGAAGTCCAATGCTCTTTTGTCTTTTTTAGAGTTGGTCTTTCCCTTTTTGAGCCTTGTAAAAGGCAGTTCTGCCTGAAACAATTTACTTTCTTGCCATTTATTCTGGCCAGAACTACCAGTTTTATACTGTGAAAAATTATGATGTCCTCACCAGTCTGAGGCAAGAAAAGAACTTACTTGGGAGATATTCCTCATCCAAATTCACAATCGCTTGTTTAGAAATCAGTAACTTGGGGCACAAGTTATCCATTTTTAGAGAAGTCTGTTAGGATTTTTATTGCTAGCAGTGGCACGCTCATACACAAAAGAAAGTTGACTTGTTGACCAGTTAATGGTTTTCAAGACAATGAGGAACTTTACCCTACCATCACTAGAACAAATATAAAACAAGTGAACACCAAGTAGTGAGATTTTTCATAGAAGTTGGGCTTTTATCCAAAACTGTGTGTATCAGTTCTTTAGTTACAAATAATAGGATTTTATTCTTTTTAGATCAGGGCTGTATTTGTAAAAAAAGGGTCTGGGCTTTTCTAGTGTCTTGGTTTTTCTTCTTCTGATTCCTGTAGATGAAAGCCAAAATATTTTGGTCCATGGGTCCGATAAATTCTGGGCTAGTCTCGCAGAAATTGAGAAATTAGTATGGGCCTTCTCTATTTTGGGCTACTCTTCAATTTCCTTTAAACATTAAGCCCAAGCCGTGCTCATGTTTTGTGGGTTGCATAAGTAGGCTGTGGTTGCAGAATTTAGGCGCAAACAAATAATAATCTTACAAGTGTACAAGATATAAATAAAACTTTATCACTCTCAACTAATCCAACTTCTCTAATTTAGTCTTTATCTTGCCCACTAATTGATCTGAAAAACAAAATAGGTGAGGATTGAGAAAACCATCGCTTAGTGAGTAGATTATGTAATATGCCAGTCAAGCAATGTCATTTTACCCTCTAGAAATATAATAAATAGATACATAATCCAAATCATATCACATCATTACTTCATATATCGGTTATCCTTCAAAATTTGTACCCAGAACGTAACCCCTATCTGCCTCATTTCCCTATGTCCTTGTCTGGTATATTTATCCTTTGGATACTCGTCACTGAAGTTCTCGTGTTCCATGAATAGTATGCACTTCGCAACAACTCCAAATAATATATATTGGGTGAAATATTGCACAAATAAGACATGCTTGACTTGAAAATAGAGAGAGATTTGTAAAAAGAATAAATCCATGATAATCCATGATTTTCATATTTGTCACAAAATAAGAACTTTTAGAATACATTACATAATCCACTCACCATGATAATGATAATTATAAAAGGGAAATAGCTTAAAATGCCACCTTTTTTATAATTTTAACTAAAAATACCATCCCTTCCCAATTTTTTTACAACTACCACCTATAAATACATTTTTATTGTGGAATGATTGTACCCATTTCAGTTTTTTAGAAATTGGGTTCTCTCTCAACTCTCTTGGCTCTATCTCTCTCTTCAGCCCTTCTCTCTCCCTCGTGTAACTCTCTCTCTCTCTCCAACGCAATCGTCTTTCTCCCTCAGTGGTGGCTATTCATCCAAGCTTAACTCCACGATTCACATCCACGAGGTACTGTTCATCTTCCTTGTCTTTGAAATTTGGGGTTTTTGTGAATTTGGTTTATGGTGTATGGATTTGTAAGAAATTAATTTAGGGGTTTCTTCGAAATTGGTTTTGGGTCTCAATTCTTTGTGCCCAAGTACTAATTAATACCAGTCATGGAGAATTGTCACTGAATGAAGCATCCGTGGAGAATTGTTGGATGAAAATATCTTTGCTATATTCATGCTACTTCCTCTTGCGGGTGGTTTATGTTGAGTTAATATTTAAATTTTAAAATGCATTCTTTTTTCAATTTTGATTTCAACGTTTTCTTCAAAATTGTTTGTGTGTAAATGCAAAATAAAGGCATAGATTCTAATTGGACTATTCATTTTGCCCAAAAGCATTCCTGATGCTTGATCTTTGTCAGTGTAACAATCATGTTATGGAATTATAAGTTTGCACATACAATTTGATGGTTGTCTAATTATATGTTTCATGTTTTGGAAAATTTCTGGTATTTCTTGAAACCAACCATGGTTGACTAGTTCACATTCTCATTATCAATTTTTTTTTCTTTCCCAATTTGCTTTATCCGCCATATAGTATTGTGATTTTAATAATTATTTTTCTTATAGATGTTCACATATTAACTGGTGAAAATAATTGAACAGAGAAAATCCAATGATGCAGAAGTCGAGTCACTGCGAAAGGAATACCATCAAAGGGTTGCAACACTTGAAAGGAAGGTAGGTCTTCTCATAA
Source organism: Prunus persica (assembly GCF_000346465.2). Taxonomy (NCBI): domain Eukaryota; kingdom Viridiplantae; phylum Streptophyta; class Magnoliopsida; order Rosales; family Rosaceae; genus Prunus; species Prunus persica. Next base: position 20,278,919 of record NC_034009.1, read on the forward strand.
AGTCTTGTTTATAATCGTGCTTGGATTGATCTAGGTGTTATATGTGCCCCTTATGTTTTTGATGAAATTGGTACTTGCCTATTTTTAATTCAGCTCCTGATAATTGGAGGGGCTATGCCAACTTATGATTGCAGGTGTATGCTCTTACAAAGGAAAGGGACACGCTTCGGCGGGAGCAGAATAAGAAAAGTGATGCACCTGCTCTTCTGAAGGAAAAGGATGAAATAATTAATCAAGTTATGGCTGAAGGTCTCTTTCTGTCCCTGTCTGTCTCTGTTTCTCTTGAGAAGCTCAATATGTTCTACATATTTTGTGCCTCATAGTGAATTTCCGTTACTTGTTAATCATGATTTCCTTAGCGTATTTAATTGCATTGTGTTTCTCGTTTCGGGTAGAACAGAGTTTTCAATGATAGGATTTATTTGGAAAAAAGGAATTCTGGTAGTTATGCTGTGTTCTCTATTTTTGCATGAAAGTTGAAAGTAAGATGTCCCTTCTATATGTGTGACAGCTTCAGGATTATGGCCTTCGTCTACTGAAAGGAAATTGCTATTTGATCCTGTTATATCTTTTATGGGACAAACAAATGAGGGAAGTAGTGTTGATTCATCACAGAAAGCTGAGTCTTCAGAGCATCCGCCAAAGGTTGACAAATCATCAGGGGAATCTGAATCTCCACAAAAACTCTCTATTGTTGAGGCAAAGGAAGGGGTCAAAACAGAAACTTTACAATACTCTTCAACTGAACAGATGGCTGATAAGGAGGAAACTGAAGTTGTCAAGGAAGAAACAGATGATAAGCATGCTGCGACGGTGGAGGAAACAGAGACTGTGGTAGCAGAGCCTGAAAAATCTGAATCTGAATCTGAAAAATAGAAAATCAATATGTTGGGGGTTTTTTGGCTAGCTAAAAATCTGTGAGAAATGATGAATCCATCTGATTGCAGCCTATTTAATGTTTAATACCTTCATTAAAAAAAGGTTGTTGACAGTGCTTTGACTATCTTGCAGATTATAATGGCAAAACCAGCAGGTGGCCCTAGTGAGAGAGATCAGCATGCAGGGATGGATGAGGACTAATTTTGTGTGTATGACAATTGACTATCTTTGCTTGTATTGCTCTATGTTAGGGATCTTTTGTTCCATTTTAGTAACAATTTTGTTTAGGAGAAAAAGAAACATATTGCAGTTCATGCTTTGTAAATGCCATCTTCTGTTATGATGGACACGTGGTATGCTCTTGTTGGGTAGGTTTTGGATTGAAACCGTGGTCGAGTGCTTGAGCCATGTTTAGTGTGAAGCTTGAATGGATTTTCTTTTCTGTTGTATTTGGCCCTTGTCTTTTCAAGCATGCCAAAAATCATCCTAGTTTTGTAATATGTGGTTTGTGTCCAATTAATTTACTGTGGACCTCGCATTTTTGTACGCAATATTTGATAGCTGCCTTCTTTTGAACGAAGATTCATTGAGGGAGAGAATTACTTTCCTTTTGAATATGAATCGATGTGCAACTCCAACTATCATTTCAAAGGTCAACATCAATTCATGCTAATATAAGGATGGATAACAATTGTCGTGTCCATGAGATTCGAATTCAGGATTACTTTTCAACGAAGTGGAGACTCTGTTATTAGACCAAATGGCCATTGACATACGATATAATAGCAATATTAGGCCAATACATGTACACTATAGAGGCAATATTAAAGCAATATAACCACAATACGATAGCAATAATATTACAATATCACCTATAAAAATATAATTATTGTCCACTTATTGCTGATTTTTCACATGTTCAGAAATTTTGTTCTCTCTTAGCTCACTCGGCTCTCTCTCTCTGGCACATCTCTCTCTCTCTTTGGTATCTGTCTATCGCAGCTCTCTATCTCTCTCTCTCTCTCTCTCTCTCTCTCTCTCTAGTGCAACTCTCTCTTTGCTCTCTTTCTGTAGCGCAGCTCTCTCTCTGTCTCTCTCTAGCTTCGTTCTGCCTCTTTCTCCCCTTATTCGCTCTCTGTCACTTTATTCATACCTTCCTTTTTTTGTAAATTATTTTTTAGTTGTTATTATTTTTTAAAATAATTTCTTACAATGTCTTACGATGCAATTATGATGCACCTGACTGCCTGTTTTTGAAAGGCACGTTGTTTCTTTCTCCTCCTCGTCTTCTTTTTGAATGCAATATGGCCCAAACAGTAAACCCATTGATGAGCTGTAGTCAATATACATACACTAGAGAGGCAATATTAGGTCAATATAATGGCAATACGATAGCAATAGCATTACAATATACATGCAATATGATGGCAATATGCATACAATATTAGTACAATACACAGGCAATATTAGTACAATACACATGCAATAGGACAGCAATATTAAGTCAATCTACATACAATACACACACATCCATTACAGACTACAATTTAGATATGGAAAATAAATCGCCACCGAACCCTAACAGTACTATCCCAAGAAATTTCTTTCATAAAACTTGACAATTCAATTGTTATTACATAGTCAACCAATCTTTGCTCTATTACATACATACTTCCCACCTATATTATAAATAATGGAGAGCTCACAAATTCTACTAATTTGATCTTAACTTCATCAATTTGTTCTTCGTTGTATGAGTTAGCTCTCCCTTCTTGCACATTTTCCAAGTTGTTCTGTTCTCCTCCCGTGTAGCAATATCAGCAACAACAGGTTATCTACATATCTGAAATCATAACTGCACATGATTCTCAATTAGCAAAGAGGAAAACCATTTTCTTTTATAACTTCAGTTCTGAAATATATAACAAAATGCAAATATCTTTGCTTCTGAAAAGGAGCAAAAGTTTGTCAACCAATTCATAGTAAAAACGAAGAAACTAGTGAACATAACCAGAAAAATGCTAACCTGCAAAACCAACTCCAATACTTTAACCACATCATTAATACTTGAGATTTTCTTCTCATGGATTATGATTAGAGGATTTTCCAATTCCTATCAGCACATACACAAGTTTGAAGATAATCAGCATCAAGCAAAAAGGGACTTGAGGTGCTGCTAACTTTAACAAGCAGCCCTCTAACAGTTTCAAGACATAGTTATCGCTGAGTCAAACTAAAACTTACACATTTCTGATTGTTCTGGTTGGTGATGAAATAAGGGGATATGTAGCCCCTGTCTAGCTTCATTCCCTCAACAACCTCCAGCTCGTTGTCCAATGTTTTCCCATCCTGCAAAAATTAACATAGTGTGAAGCTTACATGTTTTGGGTATCATTTGGGAATAAAAAACTAAAATAAAATTATTTGCCCTCCAATATATTTCTGTACAAATTTCATAAGACCCATACATACCTCACTTTAAAACAACAATAAAAAGAAGCTGATATCATCCAGATTTCAGCCCTTGCAATATGGTAACTACACTAATATGCCTATGACAAATCTGCTGACTAGAAACAGACATAGGCAAATAAAGTCACATACCCATCAGCACAGCCACTGTCCAGGTCGTGATGAGATACAAGCCAATAGACGACCACAACCAAATTGCTCTTCAATATGCTGGTCAAGAGTTGTCTTTATCAAACCAAATCAGAGAACCACAATTTTAAAGATTCTAACATAAATGAATTACCTGAAGTTTAGTAATCAACCCTTTCTTCTCTTCTTCAAACTCTCTGATCTAGTATTCAGAGAAAAATATATAAGAATACCTAGCAGTGAAAGGATTAAAGAATGACAAAATCAGACAATGAATAAACCGGCTAGCATACCTGAGCCCTTAATTTCCTAATCTGTTCTTCTTGAGCAGCCTGCTTTTTTGAAAGCTCTTCACCTGGTACATAAAAATGCAAAAATGAAGGAATTTCCATAATTATTGATATGATTGCATAAAGAAACCCTCCTCGCATCCACAATAGAACATTGGCTACGTTGAAATTCACTATGAGGCACAAAATATGTAGAACATATTGAGCTTCTCAAGAGAAACAGAGACAGACAGGGACAGAAAGAGACCTTCAGCCATAACTTGATTAATTATTTCATCCTTTTCCTTCAGAAGAGCAGCTGCATCACTTTTCTTATTCTGCTCCCGCCGAAGCGTGTCCCTTTCCTTTGTAAGAGCATACACCTGCAATCATAAGTTGGCATAGCCCCTCCAATTATCAGGAGCTGAATTAAAAATAGGCAAGTACCAATTTCATCAAAAACATAAGGGGCACATATAACACCTAGATCAATCCAAGCACGATTATAAACAAGACTTTATGAGAAGACCTACCTTCCTTTCAAGTGTTGCAACCCTTTGATGGTATTCCTCTTGCAGTGACTCGACTTCTGCATCATTGGATTTTCTCTGTTCAATTATTTTCACCAGTTAATATGTGAACATCTATAAAAAAAATAATTATTAAAATCACAATACTATATGGCTGATAAAGCAAATTGGGAAAGAAAAAAAAATTGATAATGAGAATGTGAACTAGTCAACCATGGTTGGTTTCAAGAAATACCAGAAATTTTCCAAAACATGAAACATATAATTAGACAACCATCAAATTGTATGTGCAAACTTATAATTCCATAACATGATTATTACACTGACAAAGATCAAGCATCAGGAATGCTTTTTGGCAAAATAAATAGTCGAATTAGAATCTATGCCTTTATTTTGCATTTACACACAAACAATTTTGAAGAAAACGTCGTTGAAATCAAAATTGAAAAAAGAATGCATTTTAAAATTTAAATATTAACTCAACATAAACCACCCGCAAGAGGAAGTAGCATGAATATAGCAAAGATATTTTCATCCAACAATTCTCCACGGATGATTCATTCAGTGACAATTCTCCATGACTGGTATTAATTAGTACTTGGGCACAAAGAATTGAGACCCAAAACCAATTTCGAAGAAACCCCTAAATCAATTTCTTACAAATCCATACACCATAAACCAAATTCACAAAAACCCCAAATTTCAAAGACAAGGAAGATGAACAGTACCTCGTGGATGTGAATCGTGGAGTTAAGCTTGGATGAATAGCCACCGCTGAGGGAGAAAGACGATTGCGTCGGAGAGAGAGAGAGTTACACGAGGGAGAGAGAAGGGCTGAAGAGAGAGATAGAGCCAAGAGAGTTGAGAGAGAACCCAATTTCTGAAAAACTGAAATGGGTACAATCATTCCACAATAAAAATGTATTTATAGGTGATAGTTGTAAAAAAATTGGGAAGGGATGGTATTTTTAGTTAAAATTATAAAAAAGGTGGCATTTTAAGCTATTTCCCATTATAAAATCTTGCAAGACAAACCCACACGTTCTCCATCTTGTTTCTTCTCTCTCTCTCTCTCTCTCTCTCTCTCTCTCAAAACACTACTACATGGTAGAAATCTATTCTAAAGAATTGGAATGAATGATTGAAGTAAGGAAGGATGAAATTTATAAGAGAAGCTAAGGATGCAACCAAATAAAATTTATATATATAATATTCTAAACCACCAAAAGATAAAATAGAAAACAAGGGAATAATGTACACTCATTCCCCTTTGGCCGATGATATCCTAAAGGAATATGTGACTCATTTATTTCCCCCAATGATACCACAACACCACTTGTTACTAGCATGTAAGGTGGCCTGGCAGTGATGATTTGATTAAAATCAATTCCCAGTCTCTACACGTGGAAAATACGAATGGTGTCATCTTTGACCCAAAAGAATGATCTCAAACTCGGCTTAAGATTTAATAACATATAAGTCTTCACAATAAATATTAAATAAAGAAATGTCATATTAATAAATAATGAATATGTAGTATGAATATTTATTTAAAATAATATATATATAGTTTTTTATTTATAGAAAATGAATAGGGCTCTCTCTCTCATCCATTGGATTTGGTTGGATTTCGAGATGGATCCGCCACGCCAACTCGACTCCTTTATCTGGAGTTATGGAAAGCCGCTTCTTAAGAATCCATCATTTGTGCAAAGGACCCGCTAGTGTAGTGGTTTGGAGTATTTACTCCCTCAGGCAAGGTCCTGGGTTTGAGTCCTAGCATCCGTGTTGTGTGTGTGAGTTTAATATGCTATCGCCCCTTTCAATAGAAAAGGTCCTAAAAAAAATAAAAATAAATAAAAAGAACCCATCATTTGTTTATACGTTACTTTGTCTGGTGTACTTATTTTTGCAAGCTTCAAAGAAGATCATAGATAAGATAATTTATTTGGAAGTATCCCGCCATTCCAGGCCCAATCAAATACTTAAGGTCTGTTTGTTACACAAGCTTAGCTTGGCCTGGCTTGGAGCCTAGCTTGGACTACATTTTAGTCTCATGTTTATTTCATCTAATCCTAGTCTTGGATGAGATTGCTAATACCGGTCCACCAAAAATACCTTCTTAGGAGGAGGCTATTAAACCCATGTGGAAAGGGAGGACTAGTTCCATACTCACCAATGTATAAGATGCATATATTATATTGTAATAATAATAACATATATTATTATTCTTATTATTATATACCCATATATATATATATATTATATTTTATATACACACACACACACATATATATAATATGTATATACAATCCCCTTCTATTGAGGGATGCCTTAAATAATTTTATTTGAGGGATATCCTTTAGGGTACCCTACAATATATATATATATATATATATATATTTTCAACGATCCAAATCTTCTATTTTTTAAGTCTATATTCATAGATCATCCTTGCAAAAATTAGACAAATTGGAAATCGTTTCGACATTCAATTGTATCCTACAAAATCAATGAACATGGTACTTCAAGAAAGTACTATAATTTTAATAACACAATTGAGTGGTCAAATGATATCGGATTCAAGTGATTTTTTGTAAAGATGATCTTTGAATGATTATCTAAAACATAGACGGTTTGGATGAGTGAAATACAATGCAGAGTAGACCTTACAAGAGTATCCCTCAAATAAGCTAATTTGAAGGATCCTTCAATGGAGGCTTTTTGTATGTATATATACACATATATACATATGCATCAGAATGCGCGGCTACCAAGCTGTGAATTTGGATGAATAGGTGTGTGAGAAGTGTACAGGCAGTGGGGTTAGGAGCAAGCGTTGGCGCTTAGAATTTTTTTTTTTTTTTTTTAATTGGATGAAAGGCTGCTTGAAGTTAAGTTCAAGCAGATTTTTAATTACACTTTTTTTCCCAAATAAAAAAATATAATACTTTATTAATATTTTAATTTATATGGGCGGTTTTACCCCTCAATTTAACAACAAAATTGACGGACTTTGACTATAGGACCCATTTGATACTAAATAGAGAGTTGAAGTACCATTGAAATGAAATTTTAATTGGTGGACCAAAATGATACTGGGGCAAAAATTAAGGGACTATTTCGGTCATCAACCCTATAATATATATACACCTACACATACACACACACACGCACACACACACACACACAAGCGCGCGCGCACACACACACACACATATATCATACTCATGTATATATTATAATATACATATATACATGTATACACACACACATATATATATTATGTATGAATATAATATATGTATATATATATTCAGAGAGCTTTTATTGAGGGATCTCTCAAATAAGCTTATTTGAGGGACATCATTGTAGGGCCCACTCTGTATTGTATTTCACTAATCCAAACCTTATATTTTGTAAGTATTCATTCAAAGATCATCTCTACAATAAAACACATGAATCCAATATCATTTGACCACTCAATTGAGTTATTGAAATTTTAGTACTTTCTTGAAGTACAATGTTCATTGAGTTTGTAGGACACAATTGGATGTCGAAACGGTTTCGATTTGTCTTTTTTTTCAAGGATGATCTATGAATGAAGACTTGAAAAAAAGACAGTTTGAATTGTTGATAAAAAAATTTGTACGGTACCCTAAAGGGTGTCCATCAAATAAGAGATCCCTCAATAGAAGAGGACAGTATATACATATTATATATATATATTATAATATACATATATAATATATGTATTTATACATTTATACATATATACATATATATATATATTTGGAAAAATAAAAAAATCTAGTCTTAGTCCAAGTTTTCATCAAACACATTAGTGTTATCCAATTTAAATCAAGTCAAGTCAAGCCAAGACAGTCCCTAAGTCAATGTCAAAACAGTCTTGTGTAACAAACGAGGCCTAATAGTCTTCAATTTGATTCATGTACCCACTTCGCAAGAGGGAGAGAAGTCATAGAAAGACTTCTTCCGGTTCTCTGTAACAATTTAGAGTAATTCAATTTAAAATCAATTGAAAATGAGTAGATAGGCCCATTTCCAAACGTGCGACAATATTCTGAACAAAACATTTTTTGCATGAAATAACATAATTTGTTTTCCCAACGCATGAGCTTTCGTATTTATGCCACACACACAACGCATGATTTGTTTTCCCAAATTAGAGGGAAGATTGTTAAGTAGTCGTTTCGTTTGCTTGGTTGGGTTGGGCATAGGCTAGCTATAGGTTTAATTAACTCAAAGTATCTTTCCTTAATATTTAACTCACTGTAAGTGGATGATCTCATCTTCATCTCCCACCAATGTTGATCACCAGCTGCCTCACATCTCCCAAGTTCTTCACGGCCTCATCCAACCCTGCACCTTCAAAGTGAGACACTTTTAATTTGCTTTATTTTATTATCTTATCCATGTTTGTCTGTTTTACTAATATATATTAATGTATGTATGCAGAGATCTGAAGGTTGATGAGAAGATTAATAGGGATTACAGTTACAAGAAGGCTTTTATGCCACGGCGAGAGTTGCTTTATCAAGAAATCACTCATTCCATGTCACCTGAAAAAATTAGCATCTTTAAATCCCTAGACGACTGGGCTGAGGACAACATCTTGACTCACTTGAAACCTGTTGAAAAGTGCTGGCAACCTCAAGATTTTCTGCCTGATCCAGCGGCTTCCCGAGATGACGGTTTTCTTGAGCAAGTCAAGGAACTGAGGGAGAGGGCAAAGGAGGTTCCAGATGATTTCTTTGTTGTTTTGGTGGGAAATATGATCACTGAGGACGCCCTTCCCACTTACCAAACAATGCTCAACACTTTGGATGGAGTTGCAGATGAAACAGGTTCAAGCCCTACTTCTTGGGCAGTCTGGACCAGGGCCTGGACTGCTGAAGAGAAAAGGCATGGTGACCTTCTTAATAAGTATCTCTATCTCACCGGACGAGTCGACATGTCCCAAATTGAGAAGACCATTCAGTATTTGATTACTTTTGGAATGGTATGTTACACCTTAAGCATATATATATTTATATGCATCTAATAATTAAATTAATCAATTAATGTTATCTCCTTCTCCTTAATAGAAAATTGAGACCGTTTGATAACTATTTCTGTTTCGATCAGTTTCTAGTTTTTATTTTAAATAAAACTGAATATCGGAAACATGTTTAGTATTAATATATATAGTCTTCAAGTGTACACAGAGTAAAAAACTGAAAACTGTTTGAAAGCTCAATTTAGATTAATGTCTAATGGGAAATTATTAAACATTGATTTTAGGGTAAAAACATGTTATTTAGGCCCTGAATTTTCTTGTGTATACTTAACCTGCATGTATAAATGTACATATATGTGTACGTATTCGTAGGATCCCGGGGGAGAGAACAATCCCTACTTGGGGTTCATATTCACTTCATTCCAGGAAAGGGCTACCGCTATCTCTCATGGGAACACTGCCAAACTTGCCAAGAAGCATGGGGACTTGAAGTTGGCACAAATATGCGGCATAATAGCCTCAGATGAGAAGCGCCATGAGGCTGCCTACACCAAGATTGTGACCAAGCTCTTTGAGTTGGATCCTGATTATACTGTCATTTCATTAGCTCACATGATGAGGAAGAAAATCACCATGCCAGCTCACTTGATGTATGATGGCCGTGATGACCACCTTTTCCAACACTTTTCCAGTGCTGCGCAGCAGTTAGGTGTCTATACCGCCAATGACTATGCCGATATATTGGAGTCGTTGCTTGCCACGTGGAAGGTAGAAACCCTCGTCGGACTTTCACCTGAAGGCCGAAAGGCTCAAGAGTTTGTTTGTGGGTTGCCACCGAGAATAAGAAAGCTAGAGGAAAGAGCTCAAGCAAGGACCAAGCAACCACCCATGTCTGTACCTTTCAGTTGGATTTTTGGTAGACAAGTGAGGCTTTTGTGAGGGAGGATGTGAGATTTCTTAATCTTATGTACAATACTGTTTTCAGGGAATGTATTATTTATTAGCTAGCATACTCCATGTGTTTTTGAGCTGTTGAGAATGATAGTCTCGTACTCATATTAGTCAGTATAAAGACTAGCACAGAAAGAAAAACTAGTGCGATTGCATGTCTCACCTATTCCTTCCTTGTATGTTTGATTATTCACATTGCTTCCCTCTTTTTGGACAAAAACTAGTGCTTGAAGGAGTTTTGGTCCTCCTTTGCTTGAGTTATATATGTAGACATGTCACTACCAAGCTATCAAATGATTTGGATGGAAAGATTTTAAGCAACGTGATCGCGCTTATAACTTCTAATCAACTGATTGTTCAGCCAAACACGAAATCCCATCTTTGGCATTTGTTCTTTCTCTTACATGGGGTCAATAATGGTTAGGCTTTGTATTTTGATTTTTAAGGTTTTTAAGAGTTTATGATAAATATAAATGTGATTAAATTAAATGACGAGAAATGAAGTGTTATAAAAGGATAAAAGAAATAATGAATTTAAAAGTGAAGAACAAAATAAGAACGGCGAAGAAGAATAAATCAAGGTCTAAAATATTGATGATTTTGGAAATATTGGTAGTCCAAAAACACGGAAGTTTCTAAGGAAATATTTGGATATTATCGATATCGATAAAAAATTGAATAAAAACCATGGAAATTGTAAGAAAAACTCGAAATTTTTTCTTGAAACTTTGGAGGATTTTTATTTAGTCAATTATCTATTACTTTATCACAAATTTTTTGAAGGAAATGCATTGCATGAGAGGTTTAACTGATTTAAATTAATTATACAGCAAGTTGACAAACACTGCGAGTGCAGAAAATATGTAGTAATTAATGAAAGAAGATTAAACACACCATAATCATTTATTTATAATGATTTATTACAATATTTTACAATTTATACATTGCATGGTAAGATACATGAGTGACTTAGTACCGCATAGAGTTCCTATAAGGTTCAAACACTACTACAAAAATCGCAATAGACAACGGGAATCCACCGTTGTGTAGACGTTTTTTACATCATCGTGAAATTGACCGCCATCTTTTGATGCATATGTTCACTCGTTTTATGTTTGCTCCTGTGATGGTAGGGTAAAGTTCCCCTTGCCTAAAAAACCATTGACTGGTCAACAAGTCAACTTTCTTTTGTGTGCGAGCGTGCCACTGCTAGCAATGAAAATTCCAGCAGACTTCTTAAAAATAGATAACTTGCACTCCAAGTTACTAATTTCTAAAGAAGTGATTGTGAATTTGGGTGAGGAATATCTCCCAAGTAAGTTCTTTTCTTGCCTCAGACTGATGAGGACTTCACAATTTTTCACAGTACAAGCTGGTAGTTCTGGCCAGAATAAATGATAAGAAAGTGAATTGTTTTTTGGCTGAACTGCCTTTTACAAAGCTCAAAAAGGGAAAACCAACTCTAAAAAAGACAAAAAAAGGGCTGGACTTCCATTTCTGCCTGGATAGATGCTTCTGATCCGGGCTGGATTGGGTATGTCTGTCCTGGACTGGACTGTCAACAACTTCAACTATCAAGTTTCAGCTGTAAATTGATACCAACGTTTGAGTTTGACAGAACTTTAATCTATTTCAAGCCCTGGAAGGCTTTTTGAACTGGCAGAATTGGGACCTATTCAGTCTGGAAGGGGCAGAAGTGACTAGACTTGATGATTACTGAGCTGGAACTACACTGTGGTACCTATTCTGCTTGATCAGGGCTCTTCATAAATTTGTTGAGGTTTTCATATTTGTAAAACCCGAACTCTGCTTGATTTGGCTTATGCTGAACCAAATTTGTAACGAGAGAAATCTCGTTTTGAATGACTTATTTGTCTAAGTCTGAACTGAAGTTGGAGATTTTGATTTGTAGCTGGCCTTTTTCTTGTGGCTCAATGAGCTTTTGGTTGCTTCAGTGTTTTGAAGGTTTTTCCAGATCAAGTGCTAATTTTGAGTTTTTGTTTTTGATTGATTTTTGGCAGTCCTTTGATCTGTTCACCTTCTCTCATTTTTATAAGAAATGCTGGAGTGTGGGCTTCTAATCTTTTAATAACGAGCTGCCAAATTTTCCAAAAGAAAGATCTTTTATTTTTAAATGCAAAGAAAAAGGGGGAAGTTATCTGTTCTAACGGAGAAGAACCATTAGTAAACCATCAATAATCAGTTTTCAGGAAGGTCTTTTCCTTGCCATTCTCTGTTTTTCTTGAAAAAGAAAAAGAACACAATCTGTCGTGATGGTCAGTTTGCTTTTCTTGTTTGAACAACTCCCTTGCTTCCCACTTATCTCTTGAGATTGTAGTTTTGCTTATCTCTCACCTGTTCTGATGCATAATTATATACAAAAGGATTATGATCTTTTGGCCTCAGAGTTTCAAAGAAATCTTTATGCTAATGACATGCTTCCATTAATTCTCAATCAACTCTCTTGTGATAGTTGAAATTGTTAACTTTTCAAAGTCAGGTAGTCACGTGGGTTCTGAGAATAGGCTTTCTAAACAGATCTGCTGACTTTGTACTCTGGGTTTTGAGATCAATGGTGAGCATTTTAGAAGCTGGGCCTAATCCAATTCTTCTTTAGATTTTTCTTGATCTGCTTTAGTGGTCAATTGCCATTTAATTTGGCATTTTTTACAACTCTGCCATTTCGTAAAATACGTGGGCTTCTGATGTGGATTTGGGCTCTCTTTTCTTTGGAATCAAAGCCCAATCCTTTGTCTTTTCTGTTTTTGCGGGCCTTTCTTTTGCGAAGATGGGCTTGCGTGTTGATTTCTTTTGCGAAGTTTGAATTGTTTTTAAACGGTTTCAAACTTAATGATTGGCCAATCAAATGATGCGCTCCATTTCATGTTGTTGCACTAGCGCACGTCTGCCTATTGAACTAGACTTCATGGGGGAAGTGGGTATTTTTAACGGCTATTTTAATCTGGGTAATTTCTTCACTTCCCACGATCTTTCTTCAAACTTTTTATGAGATTTTTTCATAACCTTGTTCCTGTTCATCCAAAACCTGACTCTGTTTCAGCTTTCATTTCCCTTCGGAAACCTCTGATCTTTCGCTCGTTCTTTCAATTTTCCTTGTCTTTGTCAGAAACGAAAAATGTCTTCCCTAAAAAATCGTGCCCAAAGCTCTTCTTCTTCGCGATCTCCTATTTATCTTACTAGAGATGGGGTTGATCGACATGCAATCGAGGTTCATAGTGAACTTCACCCATATGCGCAAAAGAATTTAGATGAAAACGTCCTTCATCTGTTTGAAAACACCCTTGTTCTGGGTCCTCACTGGTTTGGCTCTGTGCCGGAAGAAATGGCTGATTTGTTCAAGGAAGATGCTGAGGCTCCTCTGTGTTTTCCAAGTTCTATGCCTCTTGCTTCTCATACTTGGGTCAGTAAGAACTTGAGTCGTTTGTATCCTTCGAGTGAAGTGAGGAACAATGCAGTGAGGTGGTCTGATTGGATTGACAGGCTTCTCCCGAGGCATGGAGCTTATAGAAGAAGGCTAGAATTTACAACTCAATTCTTCTGTCTAAGCATTCTGTCAATAGAGATGGGAAGTTACTGGCTGCTGCTCTGTGCTTCTGGAATTCTGCCAGCAACACTTTTGGCTTCTGTCTGGGCCCCATTACTCAGACTCTGCTGGATCTGGCTCAAATATTTGGGTTCAGGCCCCATGGGAGGCCTGTTAATGCTGTTGGTGACTGCCATATAGGGAAGAATCGAGAGAGATTAGCCAAGCCTTTCACCATTCATGCTGCCACGATCAACCAGAATTGTTCTTTTTCCAATTTTTTGAAGAAGTTTAGCACTGAAAAGGATAGGGATCAGCAACACATGCTGTTCCTTCTATACTGGTTGAACAGGTTCGTTTTCCCTAATCGTTCCTCAGTAGTTTTGCTGGAATACAAGCATTTGGAAAAAGCTTTGCACAACCATGCTGATGTGGCGCTTGGTCCCACAGTTCTGGCTCATCTGTATAAGAACCTTCACAGCACCATTCTGGAGAATCCACTGAATATCTCTGCTCCTAGCGCATTCTGGATGATCCAGATCTAGCTGCAAGTTTATTTCCTAGAATTGAGGTTTCCAGACATTGTTCTGCCTGAAGACCAGGTTATGGCGGTCCCCTTGATGTGGGCAGAGGTGCCTAAGCGCTCAATTGAAGAATACCTGGTGTTTTTTAGGCGTTGCACCAAGAGGTCTGCTGCTCAATGGCAAGTGGTACTTAGAAGAACATACCCTTGGTTCCAGCTTGGATATAGACTCTTTGAGAAGGAGCCGGAAGAAGAAGAAGCAAAAATTGATTTCAAAAAAAAGTTTCTGAGTGTGACGCTGCCTCGGGATATGCCTTTCGGTGGGGGCAAGCCTCCTAATTAACATTTGGGAACAGAAGTCTATCATCCCAACTTCTGTGCCAGACAGCTTGGCTGCCCCCAGCTCATTCCTCTCAAATCCTATAGAAGTTGTAATCGTGCTACCTCATGGAAGGTTTCAGATGATCTAGACGTGCACAAGGATTGCAGGTGCTCGGTGAACAAGATTAATAATAGTGTGGATGCCTCTATCCATCCTGGGAGCCTAATTCTTGCAGTTCTGGGAGCCTAATAATAGTGTGAACTGCTGTGAAGATGTTGTTTGAAACTTGGGAGCTGGGATTGTCCTGGCAGAACTAGAGGCCAAAAAATTCATAGTGTAGATGGTCAAGGGCATAAATGCTCAAGTGATTGAAAGTAAAATTGCTAGTTTCGCTCCTTTGTTTTGGATTTCTGTATTCTGAGACATGTTTTAATTCTGTTTTGTTTGTTTGTCTTAGATCCTTCTATGACAAGCAACCTTGGGAGACAAGTTGTCCAAGCTGGGGAAGTAGTCGGTAAGTTTCCAAATTCTGCCCTTAGGCTTGTTTCTTGCTGGATTTGTCTGCTAACCCTTTCTTCTTCTATGTAGTTACTTCTGTTATTGCTGCTGGAGACCTAGAGCTCCCTTTTGGTGACGAGGAGGATGGTTATGAGACTTTGGCAGAACCAAAGGCTGAGGCAACTCCTTCTGCCAGAAAGAACAAAAGAAAAGAGGTCACTCAAGCTCAGGATAGTGCTATGCAGTCGAAAGCTCCGTTCCTCATTCCAAGACAAAAAGATTGAGAAAGAGGGTGTTCACCCGTTTTCGTGTTTAACTCCTGATGTGGAAGGGCGAAGTTCCCCACTGGCTTGAAGACCACTAGCTGGTCGACAAGTCAGCTTTCTTTGGTGTGTGAGCGTGCCACTGCTAGCAATGTAGATTCTAGCAGACTTATTTTGAGAGTGGATAACTTGCGCCTCAAGTTACTGGCTTCTAAAACAAAACGATTGTGAATTTGGGTGAGGAATATCTCCCAAGTAAGTTCTTTTCTTGCCTCAGACTGGTGAGGACTTTCATAATTTATCTCAGTATCAAATGATTGTTCTGGCCAGAATGGATAATAATAAAGTACTGTTTTCAGGCAGAACTCCCTTTTACAAGATTAAGCAGGGAGAAACCGACTCTAGAAAGACAAAAAGATGGCTGAAACTCCATTTCTGCCTGGGTGGAAACTTCTGATCCGGGCTGGACTGGGCATGTCTATGCTGGACTGCACTGTCGACAACTTTAGCTGCTTGGCCTCAGCTGTAAATCGATACCAAAGTTCAATTTTGGCAGAGCTTCAATCTTCTTCGGG
This sequence comes from Prunus persica, assembly GCF_000346465.2. Taxonomy (NCBI): domain Eukaryota; kingdom Viridiplantae; phylum Streptophyta; class Magnoliopsida; order Rosales; family Rosaceae; genus Prunus; species Prunus persica. The sequence continues at coordinate 20,294,894 of NC_034009.1, forward strand.
CCTTGGGAGACTTTTGAGCGGGCAGAACTGCGACTTCTTCAGTTTGAAGAGACAGAAGTGGCTATTCGTCTTTAGCAAGCTGGAACTATGCTATAAAATTTGTTGAGGTTTTCATATTTGTGAAAACTCAAACTGTTTTTGTCTTGGCTTTTGCTGAACCAAACTTGTAACGAGAGGGATCTCGCTTTCAGAGGACTTATTTTCTAAGTCTGAACTTTGGAATTCTGATCTAAAGCTGGTTTTCTTTGGATCCAAGTGAGCTTTTTCTTGTTTGTTTTTTTTGATTGATTGATGAATTGAGTGTCCTTTGTTCCTTTGCCTACTTTCGTTTTTATAAGAGACCCTCCTGGGGAGGTGATTTTTAATCCTAAATAATGGGCGGCAAAAAAGATCTCTTATAATATAAAGTAAGAAGGATTTCTTATCAATCAAGGCAGATAGGTTCTGAGCAGTCACCTCCTAAAGCAGTCCCTTCCCTGGTTTCCTGTTCTAATTTAGAAAGCGTGATCCGTGAATCCCTGGGGGGGTGGTGCATCGATTTGGAGCAAAATCTTGAACATAGATGGGTTTCTTGATCTTCAATTGGCAGTGTTTCAGAGACGTCCCTTTCATATTTTTAAATTTCAGTCGGTATTGCTGACTTTTCTAAAGCTGAGGCAATCACGTGGGTATGTCTTTGATCCCTTGGGTCTGAACCTAATCAATAATTCATGGGCTGATCTTTTGAAGCCCATCTTGTCAGTTTCCTCTTTGGGCCTTTCTTTGGGCTGAAGCTTTGTTTTCAACATTCTTGGTGTGAAGCCCAATCTGTCTGGATCCTATTTTGTTTTTCTCAAGTTTTCGGGCTGGGTAGGCAATTTCATCATGGGCTTGTCTCTTGGTTTTGGGTGTGCCGAATTTGGGCCCAAACAGAGGGCTGTTAGTGAGTCTGAAAAGACAGAAGCACCTGCAGCAGTTCTCATTGAGACCACAGAGACTAATGAAGAGCTGCGAGATGCTTTTAAAGCCGTAGAACAGGAGAAGAAGGTCTTGAAAGGGGACAAAGAAAAGACAAAAGATGTAGAAGAAGAGGTGAGATTATAGCAAAAGATCCCTTCTTTTTAGCACAATTTTGGCTTTTGTATTGCATCCACTTTAACTTGAGTTCTGTCTTTCTGCAAGAAGAAATTCCCACTGAAGTAATAGCAGAGTATTGAGCTGGCCAAGAAACAGCAAGAGGCCCAAAGAATAGAGCCCATCAGTTCAAAATTAGTTCTCTTTGATGATGTAGAGGCAGAACACTCTGTTGCTGTTCCAGTATCTGAGGTAGTTCCTATTCTTTCTTAATTATGTCTGGTTTCCATAGTCCTGCCTACCTTTATCTTTCTAATTGAGGTTCCTTTCTTTCTAGGTAGAGGAGGATAGAGCTGCTGGGACTTTAGCTGTGGTGACCAGTCCTCTCAAGCCTCCTATTGTGGCTGTAAGTATCACTGTGTCTTTAGCTCTTCTCCTATTCAAATTTTTGCATGGAATTCACTGAAAACATTTCTTTGCAGATACCTATCCATTCCATCCCAAGTTCACTAGCTACGGCTTCATTTGTTGATCCAGAACTAGCAGAATTTGAAGTCATGGACCTGGATGCTTAGCTGGACAAGCTAGAGAAGCTCAGCTTTACTCCTAGCAAGGGAAAATCTAAAGTAGTGGATGAGGCAGTGGGCAAAGTAAAAATATGGCAATCAATAGTGCTGGACTTGGATGAGAATAGAGAAGCTGTTGACTAGCTGATGAAGGATCTAGACCTGCAGCATAGGGAGAACATAGCTCCCAGACCTATCCTTAAGCTTAGCTTAGGCCTAGCAAGGGATGTGCTTAATCTCCACACTCGCTATGAAGATCTTAAGCCCTCATTCGATGCTTCTAAATTTTGCAAGGCTACTCATGAAGCCAACTTAGCCAATTATGAGAAACAGAAAGCAGAAATGGACCAGATGGTTACGGGTTATAAGGAGGCCAAGACCGCTGCTGACAAGCTGGAAAGACAAATTGAAAACTTCAAAAGCAGCTGGCTGGGTTGAGGGAGAGGTAGAACAAACTCGGGGCTGGACTGAGCACCAAGACCAAGGCCACTTTCCTTGTGCAGAACATGGTTGCAGCTTCTAGGCCAGCATTGGAGATTGCAAAGGCCTCTCTTCATCAAGGAATGCTTTTTCAGAAAGAGATCTCCACTAAGAAAACCGGATTAGAAGAGACTCTTAGGAAACTAGGGCTTTAAATTTTAGATTTTGAATGTAATAAAACTTAGTCATGGAAAATGACTATATTGAATATAAATCTTATTTTTGGTGGAACTTTTTCATTTTCAATCTCTTCTAATCTAAATGAAAATAAAAGAATGTAGGGAACAAAACACACTTACAAATAACACTTAAAAGCACAACTCTGAACAAAATTCAAACAATAATTCTATCTCGCTCCTTCTCTATTCCAGGATCTGTTTGCACATCCTGTGAATCCCACATAGTTGGATAGAACTTTTTCAACCATTTGCCATTGATTGGTGCTGCATGGATGTCTCCATCTCGATCCTGTAGTCTGTATGCCCGCAATCCAAGGATTTGCTTAATTATGAAAGGACCTTCCCGTGTAGGTGACCACTTTCCATAACCAGCTATGTGTGCTCCGAGTTGCAAAACTGCTTTCTAGACTATTTCTCCTTCTTCAAAACTCTTGTATGCCCTTGATACAGCCTGTTTCCCTGCTAAGAGTTTGTTGAGGGTATCAATTCTGCGGGCATCCAAACCTTCTAGTTCTAGCAGCATTGCTTGAGAGTAATCTTCTCCAATCAGATTGTGTTGCTGAGCAATTCTGAGAGATAGGACTGCTACTTCCATAGGCAGAATTGCATCATGAGCATAGGTTAGAGCATATGGGGTCATGCCAGTTGCCTCTCTCTTTGAAGTTCTATATGCCCAGAGAGTTTCTGATAATTTCTCATGCCACTGCTTTGGATTTTTCTCAAGCATTTTCCAAATAATATTGGTTAACACCTTGTTACTTGATTTTGCTTGCCCATTAGCTTGGGCATAATAAGGAGTGGATTGAAGTAGCTTGAATTTGAATGCTTCTGCCATATCTAGCATCTCTCCATATATGAAAGAAGATCCCCTGTCAGTTGTGATTGACTGTGGTATACCAAACCTTTGTATAATATGCTCTTTTATGAAAGTGATGATCTCTTGAGATGTGGTAGATTTAACAGGTTTGGCTTCCACCCATTTGGTGAAATAGTATGTAGTTATAATGATGAAACAATGTTGTTTGCTACTGGCTGGATAGATTTTGCCAATGAGATCCATTGCCCATCCTCTAAATGGCCATGGCTTAACCACTGGATTTATGGGAACTGAGGGAGCCTGCTGGATAGGACCATGCCTCTGACAAGCCTCACCTCTGTTGGAATATTCGATATAGTCTTTCATCATAGTTGGCCAGAAGTAGCCATACGTTCTAGCCAGCACAATTTCCTACCATCTTGATGAGCTCTACAAATTCCTTCATGGGTTTCTCCCATGACCTTCATGCATTCTCTCTTCCCTAAGAATCTTAGGAGCAATTCATCCTTGCTTTTTCGGACCAAATCTCCATTCCACATGAGGTAGTTCAAGGCTATGATTCTAGTCCTTTTTTCAGAGGGAAGGGTTGGATACTACAAATAATTGATTATAAGCAATCTCCAATCTTCTTCAGTCATTATGGCAGTATTGACGTCTATTTCCATTCCTCTAGTTAGGACAGATTGTAGGCTTTTCTTTCCTACCTTGATGATTCTTTGCACATAGTCTTCAGGCATTTGTACGCTTGTTGCTATCTGAGCCATTTCATTAGCTGCAAAGTTTTCTTTTCTTGGGATATGTTCCCAAGTAGCTTCCTTGAATTGTGCCAAGAGATTTCTAGCTACTATCAAATAAACTGCTAGAGAAGGATTTTGACACTTGTATTATGCAGCAATCTATTTTAACACAAGCATAGGATCTCCCAAAATTTCCACAGACTGGATTCCTAATTCTACTTCTGTCAGAGTTCTACTTAGATAATAGACTACATATTCCTTCCCTTCCTTGTTATCTTGGACTAGCAGATTCCCAATGGATACTTCTGACGCAGAAACATATAATTTAAGTGGTCCGCCTCTCTTTGGTGGGGATAGAACTGGTGGATTTGAGAGGTAGTGTTTGATTTCCTCAAAAGCCTACTAGTGCTGTTCCTCCCACTTAAATGTTTGTTCTTGCTTCAACCTTAACAAGGAGGAGAAAGGCTGGATTTTTCCTGCAGAATTGGATATGAATCTTCTTATAAAGTTAATCTTTCCTAGGAGACTCTGCAATTCTTTCTTGTTTCGAGGTGGTAGGGCTTCTATGATGGATTTTGCCTTGTTTTTATCAATCTCTATGCCTCTTTGGTGGACCAAGAAACCTAAGAAATTTCCTGCTTGAACTCCAAAAATAAATTTCTTGGGATTCATTTTTAACTTGTGTTGTCTCATTCTTAGGAATGCCCTTTTCAGATTTGATACTTAACCACCACATCATCTATATACACTTCTAGAGAATGACCTATCATGTCATGAAAAACAGAATTCATTGCTCTTTGATAAGTGGCTCCTACATTTCTCAAGCCAAAAGGCATTATAGTATATTCAAAAGCACCTATATGTCCTGGACACAAGAAGGCTGTCTTATGGATGTCTTCTTTTGCCACCATTATTTGATTGTATCCTGCATTGCCATCCATGAATGACAGCATTTGGTTATGAGCAGCTCCATCCACTAGCATATCTGCCATTGGCATGAGATATTCATCTTTAGGAGATGCTTCATTCAGATTCCTATAATCGACACAGATCCTAACTGCCTCTGTTTTTCTTTTCAGAACTGGCACAATGTTGGCTAGCCAATCAGCATAAATGGCTGGTCTAATGAATCCTGCCTTGACCAGTCTTTCTATTTCTTCTTTGACTTTTAGTTCTGTTTCCATAGACATCCTTCTTCTGGTCTGTTTGACTAGAAGGTAGCCTTCTTTGATTGGCAACTTGTGTTCTACCAATTTTCTGTCCAATCCAGTTATCTCATGATAATGCCAAGCAAAACAGTCTCTAAAATCATGCAAAAGTGCAATGATTGCACTTTTGAGTGGTTCTTTCAATAATGCACTAATGAAAGTGGGTCTTGGATCCTCTTCTGTCCCTAAGTTTATTTCCTGTAATGGATCTTCCACTTTTGGTAACGAGTCATCTAGTGCCGCTAGTGCAAAATCTAGTACTTCCTCATGTAAACTCTCTCCCTGTTCTTCAGTGCTCTCATAGGTGAATTTTGCCATATTGATGGCTGGATTAGCATAAAGAGTTTCCTTTCTTCCCAATATATCAACAATCTTTTTGTAATGGATCGGATTCTTGCAGCTCGATTCTTTTCTTGTTGATTGGGACTAGACATCAGAGTTTTGGAGGTTCAAAACAAAAGGTCTATTCCAGTCCTCTAGAGAACTGGCTAGACCATCTTCAATGAGTCTCTCTGCCGTGACACCATAAGGGTGGCCGTTCTGGTTGACTCCAAAGAAAGTGAAAGGACCGAGATCATCATGATAATACCTGGCCTCAAAACACATGGCAGAAGGCAGAAATGATCGTGGTCGGCCTCTATTATTTCCATGAAACCTTCTTCATGCCAAAGGGCTAATTGCTGATGTAGAGTGGAAGGAACACATAGACTTTGATGGATCCCGTGTCTATCAAGCAATGGATTGTAAGTGGTAGAAGTGGTGTCTACCACAAAAAATGCAATCTTCAGCTCCTTGGTTCCAACTATGATGTCTACATCTAGGATTCCATGAGTCTTGGTGATGCCCCCAGCAAAGTTGGTGACGTCAAGCTTGTTGGAATTAGATCTTTCTCTGCCTTGCCCATCTTGATCAGCAATTTGTGAGGCAGAAGATTAATGGCTGCACCTCCATCTACCATCACTTTGGGAATAGGAACACCCCCAAAGTTTGCTGTTATGAATAGGGGTATGAGGTGATTAGCCATCTCTTTGGTGGGTTTGGAGAAACAAAGTTGTTCTGCAGCTAGTTTCATGGCAGTTCTGCCTGTTTTGGCAGTAAGTGTTTGCTGTTCTGGCGCCTTCTCTACTTCTGCCAATTTGCACTCAAAACTTTCCTGGGAGAGCACGTCCTCCTCCAGTGTGTTTTCTTGCCCTTCTGCTGCCCTAATCACCCTGCAACAAGCTCTCTAATTCTGCACCGAAAGCCTCAGTTTCTTCTCCATCAGGCTCCATCTTTTCTTCCCCATATTCTTCTATTCAGTCTTTTTGCTCTCCTGTTTCGAGGAGTCCAATCTGGTCGTCTGCAGATGGTTCATAGTCCAACTGCTCTTCTTCATATTCTTTAGTCCAATCTTCTTGTCCTTCTACTAGAATGGGCTCGGATTCACCTTTTGATTGTGAAGGTTTAAGCTGATTGACTGAGGATGATGCAAGATGGATGGAAGGTCTGCCCGGAGATTCTGTATTTTTCAGCTCTTGTGGCTGACATGTTGTTTGTTCTGCCTGAGGAGGTACTTCTAGATTTTTCCCTCTTCTGGCAAAACTAGTCTCTGGAAGTACTTGTGTGTTATCCATATTCTCGAGGAAGGTGCAATATTGCCTATGAACTCTCATTTTTTGTGTTCTGGTTAGTTCCATAGTTGGTCCACCTTTTTTTCCAACAGAGTACCACCTGCCTTCTTTGGTAGTGGCAAAGGCTTGTCATTTCTGGGCATCTTAATTGGTATCTCCTTCTTTGGTTGCTCTGTCATTCTTCTACTGCGTTGGGCAGGCCTTAGATAGTCCTTCTGTCTGGCTCTGTTGGTATGATGTTCCAATCCTATCAAAAACACTAGGTGTGGGCTGACTTTGCCTGTCTAGAGTTACCTCTAACTCACTTTCACACTTGCACCTGCTGCACAGAACTACCCCAACCGAAATGGTTGCCTTTGGCCTTTGATTAGCTTCTCTTGTGGCTCTTATGTCTATGCTGGGGCTAGCTTCTGCTTTTAGTTTACGTCTCTTCTTTTCTGGCCAAGTTAAGTTAACCATGTTGACTTAAGGTTGGGGAAAAGGATCTGTTGTTACTGAGGGAGGTTTCTCGGCCAGTTTTAGCCTTCCTACTGTTATTCCTTCTTGTATGACATCCCTGAAGACAACACAACTATTGGTGGAATGGTTCCAAGAGTTGTGCCATCTGCAATATTGTCTGCTCTTGAGTTCCTTTGGCGTGGGCAACCTGTGAGGTGTCTTTATTGCCTTTTGTAATAGCATCTCATCAAACAAAGCATCAACCTTGGTTAGTTTAGAACAAACCCTCCTGTGAATGGTGGTGGCTTCTGGTCCTTTGGTGGCTTTGTCAAAGCCTTGCAACTCATGGGATGTTTTAATTTCACCATTTCTGCCATTGTAACTTCTCTTTCTTCCGAGCCTTATGTCTTCTTCTGATTCTACCTCAACCAGATGTATTGAAGAAGATCGGGTTTTGTAATGTGTGTCTTTGGAAAAGTTCCTCTTCTGTTGTTCTTCCCTGAGCAGTTCCTCGTATTTCGATGCTTTGTCTACCAATTATGCCGGATCTCCAAATAGCATTCCATCAAATCTCTTCCTCAGAGAGATTTTAAGGGCAGTTTGAGCCATTTAATTGAAGTGCTTTTCTTTTAAAGGGATTCGGCATTTCATTTTGAGCTTTCTAAACCTGGTTATGAAGTCTTGAGCAGGCTCATCTTCACTCTGTTTGAGGGCAGCAAGATCACTGATGGTGACTTATGGCTGGATCCTGAAATAGTAGTCATGGAAGACATTTTCCATATGTTCCCAAGTTTGCACAGAATTGGCTGCTATGCACTGGACAGAGAATCTGCCTATATGCTCAACTGATGAGGCATGGGTGTCCTCTCTGTTGAACAAGGTGAAATTTGGTACATTAAAACCCGGGGATAGATGTATCTGATCAATGTAAGCCGGATATGGCTTTCTTAGGTGGGCCTTTCTCCTTTTCTAGCTTCAGGCTCCATCATCTTCATGATCATTCTCTGAAGTGCCCTCATGTCATTCAAAGCATTAACAGGATGCCGATTTCACCCCTGTTCTGGCTGGATGTGGTCAATCATGTGCTCTATTCTATATGGCCTGGGCAGAACTTCCTCCCTGTGTTATTCCTCCAGTTTGCCTCCAGTCTGTTTCTTTCATTGTTGGCAAAGGGGTTAATTCCCCGTATGCCTCTTCTACCTTTTGACAGTAGAGGGAATGGATTGGGGTTCATCCTTCTGGGTTTATAGGGCAACACAACTGGTTGCTCAGGCAGAAGTGCCAAGGGCTGATCACATGGGGCCACAGGTTGTGGAATAGGTGGAGGGTCTGGCTGATTCTAGGCCTGAACTGGTGCAGACCTTCTGGACGGACCGAAGCCTCGTGTTCTTGGATGGGAAGGGCTCCTCCCCTCTGTCTAGCTTGGATTTCTCCACGTCCTGGTATTTCGGCTATCTGTGCGATGAGAGGGTTCTCTTTGTATAGCCAAGCCAGTCCTGGTAGAGGTCCATAAGAGAGGTCCAGTTGCTGGACCACAACATCTGGGTTTGGAATTTTGGCAATAGCAGCCTCACGGTCCTTCCTAAACTACCTATTGACTTGCCATTGCATCATGGCTGTCATGTTGTTTAGAGTGTCCTAGCCCTATTGTGCTATGGCCTCTTGATGGAACACAGCCTCATGTATCTGGTTCAACCTTCTGGAACCAGAACTGGAACGTCTACTCTGGGTACTGCCATGAGTTGATTGCCTAGCATCACTTTCTTCTGACTCCAGTCCTTCCCGGAGAGCTACTTGATCTCTTTCCATGGCACAGCGTGGATTTTAGCTAGAACTTCCAATATTCATACACTAGAGGATTTTTCTAGGAATATGTATATTGAGAAGTCCCACTCGGAGTACCAAATTGTTCACCCGTTTTATGTTTGCTCCTGTGATAGTAGGGTAAAGTTCCTCATTGCCTCGAAAACCGTTGACTGGTCAACAAGTCAACTTTCTTTTGTGTGCAAGCGTGCCACTGCTAGCAATGAAAATCCTAGCAGACTTCTTAAAAATAGATAACTTGCTCCCCAAGTTACTGATTTCTAAACAAGCGATTGTGAATTTGGGTGAGGAAGTTATCTGTTTTCACAGTACAAACTGGTAGTTCTGGCTAGAATAAATAAGAAGAAAGTGAACTGTTTTTAGGCTGAACTGCCTTTTACAAAGCTCAAAAAGGGAAAACCAACTCTAAAAGACAAAAAGAGGGCTGGACTTCCATTTCTGTCTGAATAGATGCTTCTGATCTGGGCTGGATTGGGTATGTCTGTGCTGGACTGGATTGTCAACAACTTCAATTGTCAAGTTTCAGCTGTAAATCGATACCAACGTTCAACTATCAAGTTTCAGCTGTAAATCGATACCAAAGTTCGAGTTTGGCAGAGCTTTAATCTATTTCAAGCCTTGAAAGGCTTTTCTTGAACAGGCTTAATTGAGACCTCTTCAGTTTGGAAGGGGCTGAAGTGACTGGACTTGATGTTACTGAGCTGGAACTACACTGTTGTACCTGTTCTGCTTGATCAGGTCTCTTCATAAATTTGTTGAGGTTTTCATCATATTTGTAAAACGACGTGTTTCTTATGTCAAATGGCGATTTTTATTTAGGTACAGTCGTTTACCATCATCCATTTTGCGACGTTTGCTAAAAAATGATTTTGGGTATCATTTAGACGTTTGTTTTTGTAATTTATTAACTGGACCGTCGTATTTTATACCTTCAACCCAGTATTTTTAATACTGAAAGTGTTGTGCCCAAAACTTGCATAATGAAAGTTAAAAAAAAATAATGTCATACATTTTAATTTGTTACAAAACAAGTACCTCTCTTACACTTTCCTTGAGTTGATCGACAAATCTTATTATTTGTTGTCCAGGTATATTGAAGTATTGACCAAGGGAAACCCCAACTCCTACACCTCTAACTCTTCCTCCATGCTCAAGTATTTCCAAAGCGATAGTCAATACTTCATTAGTTCTCGAGACTATAAAAGTGCCTTCAGAGGCTTGTTTTTGCAATTCATCCTAAAAGAGAAAGAGGGTGTGAGTGAGTGAAGACAGCTTGTAAAACAAGTAAAATAAAAATGATTCTAACTCAAGCATCTAAACCGTTGTGGTATTTCACTCCAAACGATGGTTTCTTGACAAAACCAGATGTAGTATGGAATTTCAAACGACGTCTAATTCAAATTCAAAATGCTCTGTAATACAAATTTAAAACAGAGTGTGTGAATTTAGGCTCACAATTAACCTTGCTTTCTCTGTAGCCTTTGGATAACGGATGTTACCATGTTTGTCTTCTCTAGCTTTCCTCCATAACAGAGATCGATCTATTTCTTTCCTGGGCATGCTTTCTTCCAATTGGTCCTCCAAACCAACATACCTGTTTCGAGACAATCAATGATTGTACTAGCATTTCTCCCTCCTCTATTTAAAGACAAATGGATGCAAAATGGGATTTATTATGCCATTCTGTTGGACAAGCATCAGATTGACCTAAACCCTTCATTACTGGGAGCATCATTTTGTTTCTGGGATAGTACTTCTAACACTTTTGCTTTCGGTACTGGCCCCATGAGCCCTACTCTCCTGGATATGGCGGCTCTTTTTGGTTTCAAGCCCTGGGGTATGAGCATTGATGTTTTGGGGGATTATGAGATGAGGAATCAGAAGGTTAGGGTTCCGATGAGGGCTAGTAAGACTGAGATCATGTGTCTGAGGACTTACTTCGGTTTCATGATGATGTATCAAGGGATGAACGATCGTGATCAAGAACACATGATGTTCTTGTTGTCCTAGCCAAACAAATTCATTTTTCCCCACGCTGATGGAGGTGTAAAAATGGAGTATATGCATTTTGTGGAGACTCTCCATAATGAAACAGGTCTGGCTACATGCTCTTTTATGCTGGCCTCGCTTTACCACTGTCTTTATCAGTTTACAATCAACCCGCTCAATTTGGCCATCTGTGGTCCTGTCTGGATGGCCCAGATATGGTTAGAATGATATTCCCCCAAGCTTGGGAACGAGGAGTTGGAGTATCTTGAAGACGATGTTCTAGCCACGACTCTGGCTGTTAATCCTAAAAGGTCGGTCAGTACTGAAGAATGCTTTATCTTTTTCGGATAAACCTAGCTTCATTCGCTATTCTGTAACACGCCCTGGTTTGAGGGGATGGGCCTTCATGAAGTGTCTCCAGTTTGACCATTCGGGATCTTTTCTTTGGATTGGTCCATACGGACCAGAAGTGTGCATATGGAGTGGAGGCCTATAATCCCCAATTTGCCAGCAGGCAATTTGGGCTCATTTAGGCTATTCTAGATTTAAGATATAGTTCTGTGAATAAGGGGAGCTCTTGGTAGAATCTTGTCATGACACCTCAAGAGGTCAAGGCTGTGAGGACGTCTTAGAGGAACAGGAGTGACAAGGTGAGGGTGCCTCCCTATGATCCGTCTCCTCTTTGCACCCCAGTCATCCATGAGTTTTGGGAGAACAGGTTCTTTTCTTGGCTTCCTGAATCTGCCAAGCTACTTTATACCTCAGCTTTCTAGGATTGCCCTTTTCCCGAGTAATGATAGAGCAGGAGGAAGCCTCCATGCGGCGAAGACTGGTGCCCTTCCAAAGAGATGCAGTGATAGGAATGGATTATAATCTTTGGTAACCATTTCTTGTCTTTAAGGCTGATATACTAATTTCTAACAATCTGGATTGTTTTTGGTATATTGACAGAAATCATCTTGGGCGAATCGAGCGGCCCTGAGGACATTGGTAAGGCTTTTATCAGCACTTCTTCCTCTTTTTGATTCAAAAGAATTAATTCTTTCTTTTCTTCAATGTAGCTCGAAGTGATGCTCCTGCTCATGGTGGGGTTCTTCCGGGAGAGAGAGTGGAGAAGCCTCCTGTTTCTTCCGGACCTTCTCATCCTTCTGGTTCGAATCCTAGACGAGCGGACAAAGGGAAGGCTCCTTTAGTAGAAGAAGAGCAAGATGATGGAGAAGAAGACGAAATGCTGCTTCAAAGAAAGCGCAAGGCTTCTGCCCCACCAACTTCAAATGATAATCTTGAATTGGTTCCTGAAGAAGGTATAACTTTATTTTTGGGCCAGCTAACTTTTAATTGAAAAGTAGTTCCTAGTGCTTAAAACGTGTATTTATACTCCAGGAACTATTGATAAGAGAGCAAGGAGAGATTCTCCTCCTAGGGAAGAGGTGATGCCTGAGATGGCTTCTAAGCCAGTGCCCCAGGTTTGTCTTAGAACTTTGGTTCAAAATTTTCTTTGTCTTTTGCATTTTCTGACAACAGGTGCTTATTGTAGCGACCAGGAAAAGAGAAGGTCTCGGAACCTCCTGCTAGAAGAAATTCGGGCCTGAATTGCTGCTAGTGAGGCTGCTGCTCAAGACTTAACCTCTTGTACCTTTCGGGCCAAACTAGCTAGTAAAAAGATGGCCTCTGTGAGGCGAGCCCTTGATTTGGACATGGATAACCTAACGGTTCTAATCTCTACTGTTTTAGAATTTATCGCCTGAGTTTTTATTTTTTTGCTTTTGTTATGGGCCAAAAACAATTATTTTGTCTTGTATAAATTCTGACAGTTTCTTTTCTTTCATATTTTGATCCTTAACCATTAATTGGTCCATTAAATATGTCCTAGACAGAATTAAACCCAGGAAACGGCCATTAATTTCTAATGAGTAAAGACCTTATGTACCAATATTCGTTTTTAAGGAATAAAATTGGATATGTCTTAAAGCCCTTAAAGTTTTATTCGAGCTTATCCTCATAAAGTCGGCTTTCCGCATAATGCACGATGTGCCTTTAAGTACAATTTTGTGGGGTGTCGTGTTATGCGAAAAGCTCAAGATCTTGGCCATAGAGGCTTGGTTAAAGACACGCCAAGCTTTAAATGGTTGATGTGAGACCTTCTCCTTCTTTTTGCCCTTCTATCTTCTCAAAGTAATGTCAAGAGAAACGAAACCCATAAACTTTTCCGATCTAGAAAAGCCCTAAGTTCCATTTTTTCAAATTTTGAATTTTTGAGTGATTTTTCTACTGAGAGAATGACGCCAAAGAAAAATCCTGCCACTGTTCCTGAATCTTCCTCCTCAGAAGCTGCTTCCATAGGTCCTGCTTTGATCTCAGGGGTTGGGGTGAGAGAATTTGCCGGTGTCTTTGATGGCTAGGTAGAAAGATTTGCCATCGGCCGCATCCATTTTCTGCTCTGCAAGGACCTCATCAGCTTTGTGAATGATCATTGCGTTCTGGGTCCCAGATATTTTGAGCAGAAACCAAACCAACTCTGGAATTATGTGCTTCATCCTATTCGAGCTCATTTTCCTCTTTGTCGTGTAGAAGGTCTTAACTTGTCAAACTGGAATAGGATGTTGCCCAAGTTTCTTCTGAAAATAGACTTGTCAAGTGTTGATCTTCACTGGGTAGATTGGGTGAAAAGAATGGAACCCCGTTATAAGTATTATTGGCTTGATAACGGCATCTATTGAATCTTTGATTTTTACCTTCTTCATAGTTGTCTATATTCCTTGATGCAATTGCTGCTAGGTACCAGACCTTCTGCTCAGCCGACCAGCTAGCGGCATGGAAATGAGAGGTGTTGGTGAAGGTTCGGGCCCTGCCGGATCCAAGACTCCTATTTTTGTTCAGAGGAGGCGAAATCTGGTAAAGACAAGGATCCCTGTTTCTAATGTGTCCAAAGTTGTTAGTCCTTCAAAAGCCAACGAGCTTGAGACTACTATTCCACCCTTTCCTCCTTCAGGTAGTTCAGAAGAGAAAAAAAAAAGTTTTCTAGGCAATCCCTTTTGCTATTTAAATTCTCATTTATTTGTTAACTAATGCAGATGCTCAAATGGCCATTAGGTCCAAACCGAAAATACTCCGGGCAAGCAGGCTAGGGTCACTCTTGCAAAGGTTGCTGAGGATCCTTCGATTGCCCCCAAAGTGACCTTGTTGCCGTTCTTTTTGGTGTTTTTGGGTTCTACCTTTTCTTGTGTATTTTTGTTTTGCAAGCCCCTATTTTTTCTTCTCCAATTGGTCCAAAGTCTGTTTCGGTCCCAATAGTGGAGGTTGCTGAAGAGGGAGGTGTTGGAATGGATTAGGTGGCGTCTTCTTCATGCTTGGTTTCAGCAGAAGTTTCAGGAGAAGTTCCTTCTGCTAAGGTGAGAAATAACCCCTTTTGGCTATTTGTACATATGAAATATGTGTTTTTTTTGTTTTTTGGTTGTTGACATTTTTGACACTTTTGACACTTTTGAGTCTGCAGGCCGCCGATGAGCAGTTACTCCAGGAAGAAGAACAGCAGCATGAAGATCCTCAAGTAGAGGGATGTGGCGTGGCCAACGTAGCTGAGGTATGTTTTAAGACTATGATGAAATGTGTTCATTCTTGGGTCATGCTGACTAACAGTTTGTGGTTTTGATGCAGCCAATTTTGGAATAGCCTAATTCTATACCACCCCTGTAAGCAGAAGCTGTGTGCCCCCTTGTTCTTGAAGAAACATTGCCAGAAGAGACACTGCCTGAAGAAGTTGTTCCTCCTTCAGAGCCAGTTTGTACAAATGAGGGACCCAGAGGTACGTTTTCTCGCTCATCCTTCAGGCTCGGCTTGTGGTAGGATAGGACTTGAGTAGTGTATGGTGATTTTCAGGCCGACGCAATGCCAATGAATGAAGATAATGCCCCTCAGTCTCAAGAAGCTGAGCCCAAAACACCAGTACCAAATCCTGCTTCAGAACCTTCAGCTGGTCCTATGAAAGAAAAGGGTTCTAGCACCTCTCGATCTAAGAGCTTTGATAGTGCCTTCATATCTAAGGCGATGGCCAAAATGTTGCTGGAAAAGTGGCTGGCACTTTCTTTGGAAGAAAAAGTAGCTGAGGAGCAGAGTGTCAGGGTTTTTGAGGCCCTGGATTCTCTTCATCGGGCCCATTTGGATTTTACGGCATCTTTTGAAAGTGCCAAATCATATCTAGGAGCTCTGGTTGACAAATTTAAATATAGTGATTCTTCTTCTCAAATATCGAAAGACCTACCAAAATTAGAGATGGAGTTGCTCAAGCGAAGGAAAAAATAGAAGCCTAGCACCAAGAACTTTCAGAGCATGAGGTACTATTGAAGAAAGTGGGTTGGCGCTTGAAAACTTTGGCGGCTCGATTGCAGAGAGTGTTGAGTTAGAAGAAAGAGCTCCAGAATGAAGCTGATCAAATGCTAACGACTGTGGCTATGACCAAAGAAGATTTGAATAAAGCTGATGTGGAAGTTAGCCTGGAGAAATTGAAGCAAATTCGCCATGATAAACTCCTTGTGGACACTCTACACTTCTTTAATAAGATAAAAACTCTATTGGATTTGCTTGTGTAGTTCTTAAAAGTTTCCTCTCAATAATCTTTTGTTTTTAACATAACATTTCAGTGTTTATGTTTGTGACAACGAACTTTTAGAGATAAGCAACCATAATTTGGCTTTTATAAAAGTACGTTACTTGCATTCAACTACCCTTATCATGGGTGATTTGTCACAAAAATGCTGGCAGCAATATTTAAAATAAGCATCGCACAATTCATTTGTTATTAAGATTAACACCTGTTGTTTCCCACAAATAAGGCAGGAATTTCTTTAACCATTGTCCATTCATCAGATGTTGATGAATAGTCTCATCTCTGTCTTGTAGTAGGTAGGCCCCTTTACCTAGGATTTTGTTGATTACGAAAGGACCTTCCCAAGTAGGACTCCACTTTCCAAGTCCTGACATGTAAGTTCTGAGTGGCAGGCCCACCAAACTAGCTCTCCTTCCTCGAAAGTCTTCCCTCGAACTCTTTTGTTGTATGCCCGAGCCACTGCCTGTTTACCCACCGTCAAATGGTTCAAAGCTTTAGCCGAATTGAACTTACCTAATCTAGCTCCTGCATCATGGTTTCGGCGTAGGCTGCTTCGAACATTCCTGGCTGCTTCTCTATTCTCGAGGATTGTACATTGATTTCTACTAGCAAGACTGCATCATGGCCATAAGTGAGATCGAAGGGTGTTGTGCCTATAGCCGTCTTCTTGGAAGTTCGGTCTGCCCAAAGCGCTTTGGATAACCTTTCATGCCAATCCCTAGGATTGTTGTTAGCCATCTTCTTGATGATGTTGATCAAAACTTTGTTAATAGACTCAGCTTGACCATTTTCTTGTGGAAAGTAAGGCTTGGATTACACGAATTTGATGTTGTACTCATCCGCGAAATTCTGGATTTCTTTGGAAATAAAAGAAGTGCCTCTATCTGTTGTGATTGTTTGTGGGATTCTAAACCTGTAAATGATCTGCTGTTTGAGGAAAGTGATCACTGCAGTTGAAGAAATGGATTTTAAGGCCCCGAGCTCTACCCATTTCATGAAATAATCAGTGGCTACTATGATGAAGGTTTGCTCATTGCTGGAACTAGGCACGATTTCTCCCACGAAAGCCATGGCCCATCTAATGAAAGGTAGAGGCTTTAAGATTGTATTTAAGCGGAGTGTCAGTATATGTTGCATCGGGACATTCCGTTGACAGTCATCACATCCTTTAGCGTAACTAAAACAGTCATTTTCCACGGTTGGCCAAAAATAGCTGTATCCTTTGATGAGCCATCTCATCTTTTTCCCGGATTGATGCGCACCTCAAGATCCTTCATGAATTTCTCCCACGACTCGCATTGATTCCTTTGGCCCGAGGCATCTCAGAAGAAGTCCTTTAGCAGATTGTCGGAATAATTCATTGTTCATGATCACAAGTTTCGTAGCTTGATATTTGATTTTTCTGCTTACCCTTGGAGACGGGTTAGTTAGGTAATCGATCATTGGCTTTCTCCAATCCCCGGCTTGTACCTCATTGGCGTTTATCTCGAGATCCATCCCTCTGCTGATGATTGAGGGTAGGAACTTCTGCTGCACTTTAATGGTCCTTTCGGACTGATGCTCTTGTATCTGGATCCCAGAGGCAATCTGTGCCATTTCATTGGCAGCCAAATTTTGTTCTCTTGGAAAATACTTAACTGATATATCTTTGAACACAGAGCTTAAATTGTGGGCTGTCACATAATAGGCTGCCATAGTAGGATCCTTGCACTTGTATTCGTTTGTCAATTGTTTGATTACCAGTTGAGAATCTTTGAATACCTCCAAGTGCTTAACTCCAAGCTCCAGTATCATTTCTAGGCCGATAATCAAAGCTTCATATTCAGCCCTGTTATTAGTGCTGTCAAAATCGAGCTGAAATAAGTATGCATATTTAGCTCCGAATGGATCTTCTATGACAATTCCTGCGCCGACTGCTAATTCGGACTTAGATCCATCAAAAAATAATCTCCATGGTTTGACTACTTGAACTGTCTTACAAAAATCAGGACTTGGCCTTGTTGACCCTGCAACTTACCTAAAACGTTTTTGAATTAGAATTTTGGTACTATTTGTTCAAGCGGTAATAGATTAGCCTGCCCTTTGACACAAGGGTGGGCTGCCAGAAAGTCTGCAATATTAGCCTGCCCTTTGACTGCCTTTTGAGGGACATATCTAAAACTGAACTTCGACAAAGCTAGGATGTATTTCCCTAGCCGTCCTCTTAGCATCGGACTATTGAGCATGTATTTAATGAGATCAATTTTAGCTATGATATGGACAGTAAATGGGAGCATGTAGTGTCGCAGTTTTACTGCAGTGAAATAAAGAGTGAGGCAAAGCTTTTCAACAGCTGAATAACAGGTCTCCACTTCCTGTAGTATTCTACTTAGATAAAATAAAGCTTGTTCCTTGCCCTGAAAATTATCTTGGGCCAACAAACTACCGATTGAATTTTCTGAAGCCGAAATATACAATTTTAGTGGTATGCCCTTCTATGGAGGCATGAGAACTGGTGGGTTACTCACATATTACTTAATATGATCGAATGCTTCTTGTTGAATCGGACCCCATATGAATGGGTCTCCCTCTTTTATCTTCAGCAAAGATGAAAACGATTGTACTTTTTGTAACGACCCGGTCCTAAACTATAATTAAATGCTAAATTATGAAATAAAAAGACAATGTTACCCCGGAATATTTTAATAGGTTTACTTGTTGACTTGTTGACCTGGGAGACTTTGGTGAAATTGTTACATCCCTGCCCGAAAAAGTGTTAAAATATTTAAAGTTAGAGAGAATAAATTTAATAGAGGAAATAAATTGAAATAAACATTAAAATAAAATGATTTGAATTAATTAAGGTTTTTGAAAAATTAAAATATTATCTAATATTATAAGGGGTAAAAAGGTCATTTTAATTTTGGGAAGGAATTTGAAGATTCCGATTGTACCGTTGCGTAGAGCACGTCGAAACAAGTCCGTAGACACGTAGTGGACTCAAATTGGGATTGTAACGAAGAAATGACGATTAAAAGAAGTTCAGTGGCATAACCGTAAATAATTCGAAGTTCAGTTTTTTTTAAAACCCAGATTTTCTGCAATTTGGCAGCTGGACCAGCTGAATTCCAAAGGTGATATCTCTCAACTCCGGCCACCAATCGAAGAAAGACCAGTCTCGTTAGAACCACCATGCTTCCCTCTTCTAGTCCCAGCCCATCTCAGCCTTGATCCATCGTTGTGGTCGTCGAAAATCGCCACGAAATATGGCGGTTTGGACATTTTTGACGGAATTTCGTGGAGCTCATTCGGACACTTCCGGCCACAATTTTCTACGAATTTGATTTTCCAATGGATTTACATCTTTCATTAATGGAAATTTTTTGATGTAGTGAGTAATAGCTCTGGTTGTTTGCTGTTCAAGAATTCTTGTTTAGGCAGTTGGGCTAGGGTTATGAACTTATAATCTATAATCTGATGATCAAGTCGATTCCATGATTATAAGTTCATTCCACACCGGACCAGACCGGAATAGGGTTATATACATTCTAATTATGAGAAGGGGTCATTCGAGCGTATCTAAATAGGTACTATGTTTACATATGGATCCCTACGTCGTGACATTCCTACTTCTTTTTATAATACGGTTCCGAAGGATGAACCATATCACATACCGGATCTGATGAAATAGGATGAATTGAGACGGTATTTTGTAAATACGTAATTATCTTGAATTTATTAACAGGTGAAATCAAAGGGCATTACTTGAACGCTACTGCACTAGTACCAATAGGGGGCATAGGGGAAGAAGCACTACTCCTAGGAATCAACACACGAAAACTGTGTTATAAATTATCCCTTTTCCTTATCCGGATTGGGACTAACAATGTAATAACCCAAACCTAAATTAATATTTAATTAGTAATTTATTAAGCGGAAAAGATAATTTTGCCATTGGAATAATTTATTAAAGAAAGGTTGACTTTTTGACCGAGAAGGAATTTGACAATTTCACACACACCGTTGCGTAGAGAATGATAAAATGAGTCCGTAGACACGAAGTGCGCTCGAATCGGAGCTTTAACGAAGAAAATACGGTTAAAATACTCTGAGGGGCAAAATGGTAATTTAAAAAATCATATTTTAAAACCTCATTCTCTCTCTCTCTCTCTCTCTCTCTCTCTCTCTCTCTCTCTCTCTCTCTCTCTCTCTCGCGAGCGCAGCCTCTCCTCCGTCCAGTTTTTGCGCAGCCACCGGTTTCGGCCCCCACAGGCCACGGCATCGGTACCGATCTGACCAGCCGCCTCAGGCCGCTCCCGTACCGAACAGCTCACCGGCCGCCGGATTCCGTCGAAAACGAGCCGGTTTTCACAGATTTTGCAACCGCTCGTTCTCCCCATTTCTCCTCCAAATTTGACGAGTAAGGTATGGATTTCTACCTATTGTCCATGCTCTAGCTGGTGGTTGGGTAGGTTTCCTTCAATTCGAAGCTTAGAGAGTTCGATTTCCAAGTTAGGGTTCAGCCGATTTTGGGATCTCGATTCCGGCCACTTCCAGTCAGTTTTTGGGGTAGGTTCAAGAACAAAAGTGGCTCCAAATAGGGTGTTATACCTAGGGTAGGAGTTTGGAGCTGTGGTTTTGAGATTTTCGACGATCGCTTTGGGCACCCAGCGCTGCCCGTGGGCGAGGGTAGTGAAGTTGCACTGTGTCTCGATGAGATCCTTAGGTTGTCACTAGTACGTAGGAATTCGCGGATCTCGATTTGGATACAATTTGAGCCTTGAATGGATAGTTGCATATTGTGCGATTTTCAGGTTCAATATTGTTGAGCCGTTGGATCGTAATCTTTTTCAGATATGTTAATCTAGACAATTTCAGAATCGTTTAGGATTCAACGGATCGTGAATCGGAGTCTCGGATACTCCGAAATCGCGAACCCTAGAGCTAGGGTTTAGAAATCGTACGATTGTACGATCGTGATCAGCCCGACCGTCCGATTGAGATCAAACCCTCGGGACATGTGTCCTAGGTATATTGGAACTTCTAGAGGCTTCCGGATCATAATTGCGAGGTCATGGACCCGCGGGGTCCCGGGTTGACTTTTTGGGACTTTAGCTCCTTTTGAGTCCTAGGATACTGCTAAATTATTCCAAGCGGAAGGAAAGCTTTTATGGGCATAGGAACAACTTTAATCTGACGCATGTACTTCTAGGGGCTGGAGGTCAGGGTTTTTAAATTAATACCATATTGTATGAATAGAATATTATGGTCATTGAATCAGGCACCCGGGCACCAGTTGACTCGCATGAGGGACCTTCAATTGGTCCAGCGAGCACGGACTACCAATGAGTGGACTCTTTGTTTTTATAAATGAATTTAAGCAGTTCAGTTTCAGTTACAGTATTTGATCTTGAATAAATTTTATTCAAATATTAGTGTTTTATAAGCTGTTCTATGCTTTTGAATATTTTGTTTTGCATGTTGCCGAGTGGAATACCCTTTAAAGGATATAGGAAAAGAAATTCTAGTTAATTATCAGATAAATGGCAACAGAATTTTAGAGGTTACAGAAATTCAGTTATTCAACAGATTTTCTTCAGAAACTTTATATTTTCCTAAACCACCTTAGGTACCCAGATATACAAATGTTGCCTTTGGTAAAAAAGTTGCCTTCAGATTAAATGTTGCCTTCGGATTGTATTGGTTGCCTTTGGTTTAGTCAGCATGTTGACAATTACCCCACGAGTTCTTTGGTACTCGAACTCGTGTGGAGCGAGTAATGCGGATCAGGTGGACTACGGTCCCCTGAATCCTGCGAGTTGCTGCTCGGATTGACCTTGTGTCACTCAGACCTGCGAGTACGTATCACCCATGGTGATGCAAGGAATTGACGGATATTAGGAATTGACGGAAATAAGGGGTACACCTAGGTGGTAGTTTTAAACTGTTTTCAATGCCTTAAGAAATTAATGTTGGCCATGAGTATGATTGGCTTATATACATGTATAATTATATGAGTGCATTGATTTCAGTAATAAAGAGAATAATTTAGTTTGTATAACTGTTTTTACAGTGGGGTTAGTATGTTCATAAGCTATTTTCTAAACTTTGTTTTTGGGTCCACTCACTCTTTTTATTGTTTTGCGCCCCCAGGCAGTAGGCGTGCACAGGGCTCGGATTCCAAAGCGTAATTTGGGTCGGGTCTTGTCAAACAATGGTTGGGACAACAAACATCCATCTCGTTCGTATTTTGGATACCCGTATAACCATCGAAGACTGTTGAAGTGACTAATTCCTGCAAATTTAAGGGCGTTGAAGACAAAGAAATTGTTGGAGTAACTTTTTTTTTATCTAATACCAACATGCTTGATGTTAAGGAAAGATCTTCTACAAGAAGGTTGGCTAGAGATTTCATGTAAAAACACCAGCCCCGCTTAGTTTATAATGAGAATATTTCATTCTTTTTGATTCCATGTATTATTATCATTATGCACATAAAGGAGGAGCCGTATGAGATGAAAATCTCATGTACGGTTCTGAAATGGAGATTCTTTGAATCGAATGACAGCCGTAACGGGTGTCAGCTCAATCCGAAGGAAATTATGCGGAAGCTTTACAGAATTATTATGAAGCTATACGACTAGAAATTGATCCTTATGATCGAAGTTATATACTCTATAACATAGGCCTTATCCACACAAGTAACAGGGAACATACGAAGCTTTGGAATATTATTTTCGAGCCCTAGAGCGAAACCCATTCTTACCACAAGCTTTTAATAATATGGCCGTGATCTGTTTCCCAAAGTACCCTAGTGATTGGATCAATATCGGAGTTGACTAAACTAATATATGTTCCATACTAAGCCACTGGAATTTTTATTTTATTGTAATGGAAGACAATCAATTAGTTACAAAATAAATTGTTTAATGAAAAAAAGATAGCCAAGAAGGGCATCCTATATATATATATATATATATATATCGACAGCCCTCCTATATTATATTTTATTATTAATATATAATAAAATATAATATATATATATCTATATCGTAATAAAATATATAAAAATTAGAGATTGTGTTTTCGAACAGTCTTCCGTTTAAGGGTATAATATTGGTAGAGAATGTGATTCTTGTTTCTTTTTTTCTTTTTTTTTATATGAAATCTGAATCATATCTTTTTCATAAATTTAATCTAGTTCAAATAACACGCATACGAAATTTAATCTATTTGTGACTTGTTATACTGATTTTACACTATGAAAAAATAACAACCTAAACCTTAAATCTTTTCTTACATAAGTCTTTTTTATCTATCTTTTTTTATCGTTGATGGGTTAATCCAATATAGATTTTTCTCTCTTTTATGATGATAAAAAGTGAATGGTCCTTACTGTAAAACTTTATGCAAAATGCAAATAATGATATCAGGTAGGAAATTATTCAATCAATTAAATCTTTTTAATGATTTCTTATGAGTTCTTGGTACTCGAAGAAGTGTTAAATTGTTGAATTTATCCTATCATGTTACTTGAAGATAGAGATTAAAAATAACTTGTTTATTCGTGCCGAACCGATGATTATTCATGATTCCATAATTGAATCAATTACACACTGGTTCCAAACTGAAGGAATGTTATGGTAAAAGTTCGTTTAAAACGATGTGGTAGAAAGCAACGTGCGACTTGAAGGACATGATCCGCTGTGGATTCTTACATCCACCATTTTTATATTATATAGGAATGAAAGTGCTCTTGGCTCGACATCGTTTGTTCTGTTCTACTGGAACCCCCGTTTTTGGAGTGTTGTGATGTAAATAGTACACGATGGAGCTCGAGTAAAAAGTATTGATTAATTTCTCAAGGGCAAGAATCTAAGGTTAGTATCGATCAATAAATTGGAACAACTTCGTAAGTATATTTTTGATGAATAAAAACTTGTTTAAGAATTAGGGATTTAAACGTTTTCGTTAATAATATTTATTATCTTTTTATTTATTATTTTAGAATGTCAATTTTATTTAACTGAACTAAAAATGTAGTTTTTCATAAGTTATTACTTTATGTTTTCCTAAAACAAAAATATTATGGTCGGAACTAGATTATTTTGACTTCAATCCATAGATAGAACTAATCCATAGATAGAACTAAAAACAATGTTCTATCTCGTTTGCATTTTTTAATGATTAATTTATTTTATCATTTATTAATCTAAAAAAAAAAGAATTTTATCAATAAAATATAATTTTTATATAACACAATTTCAGTGATACACTCAAGGGGTTTTTGTAAATATTTGCATAATTAGTTTTATATGAATTTTTAGGGTTTTTCGTTGTGTAGAGAATTTGTGTTAAGGTTAAATTCGCTTGTCCGACTGGTACCTGTTGGGGCTTTTTTGTTCCAGCAGCCTGACGAATGGGCTTGGGCTGCCGTAAGAAGAGAAGTGAGCAAAATTCCCCAAGTGCCTGGGTTCGACACCAAGCGCCTGGAAGAGTGTTTTTCGCAAAGTCTGATGAAACCGTTACGAAAACACTCTCAGGCTTCCTTCACTAATAGCCCAAACAAACTTGACCAGTTTTGCAGAAGAGCTTGGCTTGAAGAGCATGTGGCATGGGAGCTAGGCTTTCACAGGTTTAGCAATTTTGAGAGAGAGAGATGAATTTTCCTATGGAGGATGGAGGTTTAGAGCAAGCAAAGGAAGATTTGGCTAATTTCCTTCCTAATGGAGGAAGGAAACGAATGGAGGAGAAGATGGGGTGGCTTGAGTAGATTTTCCAGCTACTTGACAATGCTTGGTCGAGCTCTGGAAAATGGGTTGGTTTTCTGGGTAGCAGAAGTCCTCCTTTTTATAGCCACTAAGGGTTCTAATTCCGTCATACTTCCCTCCCTCTTTCCATTGTTTTCCCCCACTTCGTCTTCTTTGATGAATTCCGTCCGCCCAAGACACATGGGTAAGGAACCCATTTGTGGTTCCAAGGTCTCGGTTTTGCTGGCCCTTCATCATAGAGGTGAAGAGCCGCTTGCTTTTCTCTCGATTTTTCCTATGCAAGCTGCCAGAACAATGGGAGGGAAAGGAGCTACGTTTTACCCAACGGGTAAACCTCTTGCTTGTGTGGATTTCCTCTGGTTTTTGAGATGGTTGCTGTTGACTTTCTTGGATAGGGACAAAACGTGCTTGGCCAGATATTTTACAGAGAGTTTGGGCTGGGCTTTTCTTCCCTAGGCTTTGAATTGGTGATATGTCATTCTGGGTCAGTCTGCTGGGCTTTTCGTCAAGCTGCCGGAAGCAGCTTGCCTATTGCACTTTAACAACACATTTAGGCCTTCTAATTGTCCTAGCCTTTTCTAACAGGCTTTGCACTTTTTTTTCTAAGGTATTGGGTCATGCTCTCTCTTCTCTTATGCTAACCCATGTATTTCGGGCCGAAGAAATAGGCTTGAGTTTTGGGCCCCCCAAGTGACCCGAAACTACCATTTCCTTGGCTCGTCAATGGGTCCTATGAAAGCCCGTTGCCATCCATACCACAACCCGTTCAAGCAAGCCCCGGGTAATTTTGGTGGCTTGGGCCCACCTAAGCTTGTAACACATCTTGGTGTTGGCATGGCGGTTCCGACACCTATGCTTGTGCTTGGATTTTTATCCTATCATCATAGGCTATAGCCGAGTTCAATAGGAGTGAGCATGTTTTTAGCATATTTTTGGTCTTCCCGCACGTGCTTGTTTGGCGTGGCATGTGGCCCGTAGCTCGTATTAATTCGTTCCCTAAATTCTCTTGCGTTTACTTGTCCCTATTGGGCCAATAGTCAACTTGGGCTTAGCCCCTTGGATTTTTGGGCCTCAACATTAGCCCCCTTGATTATTGGGGCCATGAGCAAATGGTGAGATGGGCCAAATAATCAAACCTGGTCCAAAAAAATCAAACCTCTGCCACTGATGTGCCCTTCTCGTTTCCCGCGTACGTGCTGCCATAATTATTTTCCAGCAGTCTCGCCTATTCCCCAGGTACGCTTCCATCACATCTGTTTTAATTTATTTTATTTTATTTCTCTCTTCTCTTTTCCCTTCGACTTCCTTCTTTTGCAGGTGTGACACCTGCATCCCTTGTCTTCCTCTTTTCATTATTGCTGGCCTTCATTCACACACAGGTCTAGAGGGTTTCGAAAGAAAATTGCGGAGGGGTGCCATCCATCACCGCCGATCGGTTACGCCTAGAGAAACCGCTCGCACCCATCGGGAGAAGTCACCGATTCGCTTTAAAATCCCTCATTCTTCTCTAATTTCTTCTTCAATCTGATAGAAAAGAAAAACAGGTTTGGCAGACTCACTTTGCAAGACGCGGAGCCACTCCGAGAGCAAGAATCGCCAGACAGCCCCTCTTCGTTTTGATTTCGGCTAGCCGCTGGAAAAGATTACCAAGGACAGTGGTAAGCACTACTCCTCCTCTTTTCTTTTCGTGTTTCTCTGTTCTGTTGCTGCATGCACATCTCCCATACACGGACATCAGGGAGTGAAAATCCCTTCCTTTTGTTTTTCGTTTTTCGTTTTCTCTCTTTTTCTTTTGGAGAACAGTACCCCCTTCATAGCCCCCTTTTTGCTGCGCATTCGTCCCTTTTCTTATATTTCAAAATCGGGCCACCGATTGGGGGTTTTAAACTTTTAACCAAGAACGACCATCCTTGTGCAAATTCAAAACCTTTAAGCTGTATCTGACCAAAGTGGAGAAGCCATAAGCACTTATATCGACCCCGCAGTCTCCTTCCAAGTAATTGTTCTCTTGTGACTTGGTTTCCTCTTAATCTTGCATCGAATAGCCCCTCCGCATGATGATATTGCATTAGTTCCGCTGTTAGCGTATTCTTGGCATGAAATCCTGTAGATGTATGTATGCCCAACAATCGTGAAGGTGCTGGAACCTATATATTATGATGACTTATTTATTTCTCCCTTTTTTTTTTTGCAGGTATCTGTGACCTTATTAGCCTTGCCATGGCAGCCATCCTCCTACCAATTATGCTGGACCACCACTATTCTGTGGATGATGGTCTCAAACCAGGAGGCCCCCTTCTGCTGCTCGAAGATGCCCGTGAGACTGCTGTTGTTGGTAATGAACCAGCACCTGACTCTGCCCCTGTGATCGAACCTGCCTCCATTTCTAGGTGCTGCATCGAGAAGGGCCTGTTTCCAGCAGTTCCCCTATTTTTCCAATTTCCTTGTAGCATCAGCAAAAGTTGGTCCGAATGGGTTGACCGCGAGCTGCGGGATCCCTCCACATGCAATATTTTGCGCAGAGCGCAGGTCTTAGATGCTATCTTTCTCTCCAAACTGTGGGACATTCATATTGAAGCAAAGATGCTTCGCCACGTGGTCCGGAGGTGGAGTACTGCAACCCATACTTTCATATGTCCATGGGGAGAATTTACTCCTACCTTAGAAGATGTAGCGAACATTTCCCGCCTTCCGGTCTGTGGCGACCGAAACCCCTTCAACATTGCCCTTACTCCGGAAGAAGTAGACAAGCTTGCAGTTTTACAGAGAGGTGCCCCCACTTCTCCCAGCACCTCATTACGGTTCAGTAATTGGATACAATTCTTTGGTGATGCAAACAGACAAGGCTCTCATCGATTGGCTGCATTCATAGCATTATGGCTTGGGCGGTTCGTGCTTTGTGATTTCTCCCAAGATTGCCTGCATGAGCATGTGTTTCCCTTGGCTCTGGCTATAGCTCGGGGTGATACAATCCCTTTAGCCCCCATGTTCTTGGGTCATCTATACCGACTGCTTGATCGGACTTAGCTCTTAGAGAAGAACGCGT
The DNA here is from genome assembly GCF_000346465.2 of Prunus persica. Classification (NCBI taxonomy): domain Eukaryota; kingdom Viridiplantae; phylum Streptophyta; class Magnoliopsida; order Rosales; family Rosaceae; genus Prunus; species Prunus persica. Next base: position 20,322,197 of record NC_034009.1, read on the forward strand.
CCGGCACCATGGGTGTGGAGACCCTTTTGAATTCTGGCTTTCTGCAGGTGTTTCTATGGGAGCGTCTCAAAGGACTGGACGTATATTCACTCCCGCACTCACATGCCCTGAAATTGGCTGACTGGGGCAATGGTTCCTTTATGCCCGACAATCTGCCTTTGGTTTGCAGATGGTTCAAAAGGATGCAGCTGAAGGGTCAAGACTTCTTATCACTGATGGACAATATTGAGAACTTCGTTTTTCGCCCTTACGGCACCTCAGCAGAGACTTTCACCTTCGTGCCCTTTTATGTTGATGTCAATGATACCATCGAAGTTCCAGCAGCAATATCGCATGGTGGCCAATTCAGAAAGTATGCCTTGTTGAACATTGCCCCCATCCCATTACCTACTCTTGGAGACAGCCGTTCAGAAATTTCGGTATCCTATTCGCCACATCGAGTTAGGCGACAGTTTGGACTCGATCAAGGAGTACCGGGTAATCCTAACCATGGTGATCCCTTCGCGCTACACAGTATCTTCTGGAGCAATGGCCACATACCAAACAGCTGCAGGCCTCTTGTTTTAGCCAGCAAGGGGAGAATTGGTGGCTTCTCACGAGGTTACCAATCCTACTGGAACCGCTGCCTTGCTTCTTTCCGCGAGTTCCAATCCTTTCCTGGGGATAGACTGCCCCCCATGACCGCGCGCCTCGCAGGCTTAATCACGGAGGAGAAGGCCATCCCTCTGAGCCAAAACGCAACCTCCCTTTTATCTCGAAGAGTGGTGACATCGTTGGGGAATTCTCCAAAGCGAAGCCAAAATCGGGAACACAGAGCCCTCATAGTTCTGGGAAAGTCGCAGCACCAACATCTAGCGAAGGGAAACAGGTGGAAAAACCAAGTGTAGGGAAGAAGCAAGCTGCTGGCAAGCCTAGAAAGTTCATCCCGAAAGTTGCACCAAGTGGTCCACCCCGAACTAGAGAAGCTACTCCTCCAGAACATTCGCGCCCTGCGAGGCCCACTGCCTCTGAGAGCCAGAGTCGTACTGACAGGGTGCTGGAAACGCCCCCTTTTCGCCGTGAGTGCCACTTCTTTCCTTTGTTTTGTTTTATTTATTTATTATTTTCCTTCAACTACATATATTTACGTATACATATATACATATATATATATATATATTTTAGGGAAAATGGGTACTACGCCAAAGAGGAAGAGAAGTAGCACATCCTCCGTGTCTCCACAAGCAGCTCCAAAACGTCGCAGCATGCGCGTTTTGCAGGCAAGATTTTCCGGAGCTCGTGCAAGCGGCAGTGAGGCTTCCGGGACCCGAACAGTGGTGACGATTGATGATGACAGCGATACTGCTGAGTCGGAGGCTAGTACTCCAGAGCAAGAGAAAATTGTCGCCGTGAGCGACATGCGCGGGGATTCTGACAGGGAGGGCAACAATGATTAGGACGAAGGTGGGTCCGTGCACTTCGACGACCGTCAAGAGGAGCAAGACGGCCTGGTCCCTCTTAGCGGCCATACTAGTAGCAGCATGCACCCTGTCAGTGTTGAGCCGGTACTTGGTCTACCCTAGAACTGGTTCTCCTTTCTTTTACTGCTGCGTATAATTTGTCAATCATCTCATGCTGATTCTGACGCATGCATACATTCTTTTTCCTTCTTCTTTTTTTTTTTTAGTCGCAGGCTAGGGATGTTATTCAGGAGATGGCGATTGTGCCTGTGGTGCCTTCTTCTTCCGATGCATTTGACACACTGATTGAGGCAGCTCTTGCTGAGTCGCCTTCGCCGACAAGTCCACGAGATGAGACTCCCGCATTTCGAATCACCAGCCCCTTGCCTCCTATCTTCCAACACTTCCTTCGAAGAGACCTTGAGCCTACAATTCCTCCAGCCTTTCCAGCAGCTCTCCGGAGCAACACTTTTGCCTTCCATGGGGCGTTGCCTACTCTATCCCACATTCAGCCGATCCTTCGAGTACCAAAGCCCGGCCCCTTAGCACTCCTTCCAGCACCTTCACCTAATGACACAGGTGTTACCGATGGTGCCCAGGCCAGCATTACTGTCTCTGAGCATGCTTCCTTTAGCGCGTCTTGGTCGGAATGGGAGAACTCCTTCACTACATTCATGGCCTTTTTCGATGGGGGTGCCCAGATTCTTCGTTCTGCAGATGAGCTCCTGCCGCTTTGTCATCAATTTAACGGCTATGCACCCTTTTGGGGAGCCCTTGTTTATCCTGAAACAGTGGCGGTTTTAGGAAGATTCATGGACAAGTACGGAGATATTATGGACATTACAGGTATCACGTCTTCTTTTTCACGGAGTGCCGCCTTCCGGACTCTTGGCTTAGTGCTCCATGGCATGGATACTATGCAGCTGCTAGACATTACAGACCATCGGCTTCTTTGCTGGCAGGACGCAATCTGTGAAGCCCTGACCCTCGGCTTCCGGATAGAATTTCTTCTGAATCTGGTAAAGGACCTAGCACGTGCTGTGTTCGGGGAAAGAGCTATCCATAGCATGGAGTCATTTTCTGGCTCTGAAGACATAAGGGCAGCGATAGAGGCCTTGATTCTCAAGCAGCGTGAACTGGAAAACCAACACAGGGAGTTGCGTGCCCTTCTTCTTGCTCAAGATGTTTCTTCCGACAGTGCTGGTTGCATAATAGAAGCAGTGACAAGGTCTTCTCAGAAGGCCTCCGCCATTCCCTTCTAGCCACCCTTGACACCTTTTGAGGTTTGTGACCTTACATCCTTCTTTACTTCACCCTGCCTTTAAAATCAACTTACTCTCTTTCGGCATTCTTCTTGGTTTTGCAGGTTACATTTTGCTTTGGTATAGGATCAGTTAGCGTGACACATTTCGAGATCTCCTTCGAGACTTAACAACACATTACCTCTTAGCTTGTATAACTTGCTCGAATTTAGGCTTGTAAAATTTGTATTGTGACAGCTTGGCACTGCAGTGTTGTTATGTGCTGACTGCTGGAAACTATGTCCTCCCCTTTTTTTTTGTCAAACACATTGTAACTTTTCTATTTGGTATTATATGCAGTGCTTGGTTGAAACTTTTCGCTTGAGATTTCCCGCATGTTGGGTCTTAATATAAGGTAGATACCGCCATAATTTTGGCAGGATCCATGCTTGAAGCTTCAATGCTTATTTTAGCTTGGCGTATATTTTTTTGTTGATGAAGCACGAGGTCTGCTAGTGGCTTAGGATCCCATACAAATGGCTTTGGCTTGGCATGTGCTCAGCAAAATAATATTTATATATGTATATATATATATATTTTTTTTAAAAAAAAAACTACCATGAATATATAAAGGCAATTTTCTTTTTTTTTTCAAAATACTCCTTCATTTTCATTTCAGATTTCATGTCACCACAATGGTACATGTTACAAAAACTTCCCAAGCGAGAGTTAGGGATATAGAAGGAGGGCATGAGGGGATAAATACGATGATATAACGATAAAAATACTATTCCTTCTTAGCAATAGTAGGGCTTGAGCCATTTTCCATTGATGGGATCCGTTAGCGTGCCTTCCTTGACAGAGATCAAGTGGTAATAGCCACTGCTGTGTACTTCTTTGACTGCGAATGGACCCTCCCATTGCGGGGCAAACTTGGAAGGTCCCGATATCTGTCTTCTCACATGCTCGACAACTTTTAGCACGAGATCTCCTTGCTTGAAAGCTTGAGGCTTAACGGTCCTATTGTATGCTTGGGCAGTAGTCCTGTGATAAAGTGCCATTTTCCTTTCGGCTTCCATCCTCCTTTCATCCACTGCCTCGAGGTCTAACACACGCCAATCCGAGCATGATTTTGCATCCCATTCAAGATCATTGACAGCCGACACTCTGGCCGTGGGGATGGTAATTTCCACAGGTGAGATGGCATCAGACCCATATACGAGTGAGTAAGGCGAAAAACCGGTAGCACCCCTTGGTGAGGTACGGTAAGCCCACAAAGCGTCCGGCAGATGAATGCTCCAATTCCCCTTATACTCATATACCATCTTGCTCAGAATTCTCAATATTGTCTTGTTGGTAGCCTCTGCTTGACCATTTCCTTGTGGGTAGTAAGGCGTGGAGCGACGATGCTTGATACCGTAACCATTGAGTGTCGAGCTTACCTGTTTGTTGACAAAAGGCGTGCCATTATCGGTAACCATTTTGTATGGAATTCCAAATCTGCACACGATGTATTCTCGAATGAAATTCGAGACAGCAGCGCCTGTGGCTTTTCGAAGAGGAATTGCCTCGACCCATTTCGTGAAATATTCTGTAGCTGTAAGAATCCATATGTAACTGTCGGAAGGAGGATGGATTGTCCCAATCAAATCAAGCCCCCATGTATGAAAAGGCCACGGGGTGCGCATATCCTGTAACAGTGTTGGAGGTTTATGGCTTAAATTACCATGGACCTGGCATGTGTGGCATTTCTTAACAAAATCATGTGCATCTTTCTTCATAGTAGGCCAATAGTATCCGAAACTCAGCAGCTGCCGATAAAGCCTCTTCATCCCTTGATGTTCTCCACATTCTCCAGCATGTATCTCCTGCATGACTTGATGAGCCTCCGACCTTTCCAAACATCGTAGTGGTTCACCATTAAATCCCTTCCTGTAAAGAGTCGCTCCATCCATGAAATATCTTTTTACCGTCTTCTTGAGCTTATACGCGAGCTTGGAATTGGTTGGCAGAGCTCCTTCAACGAAAAATGCTAGATATGGGGCCCTCCAATCTTCCGCCAGTGACACAGTGAAAGCCTCCTCAGTAGTGGGTACCGTAGAACATTTGGGACAATTAGCCTGAACATCGGCCGCTTGTTTCCTCATTTCTGGCCAATAATAACCCTTACGCTGCAGGCGCCGATACAAACTGGTCACTGGTTCCAAACTGCAGGTGGCATCGTGTACCTCTTGCAACCTTCTCCTCGCTTCTACCATTCCCACGCATCTAGTCAAAACACTGCCTGGAAGGCGTTTATAGAGTTCCCCAAAGATGAGCACATAGTCTTTCAAGTCCTTAATGCTGCTTTCTCCACTGAATTCTTTTCTTAACGGCTTTCTCCAGTCATCTTCTTCCAACAGCTCCTCCCGGACCATTGCCTCTACTATTGGCGTCTCTCTCTTCACCACAGTAATATTTGGCTGCTCCTGCACGTATGATAGTTTTGACCCCAATGTAGCCAAAGCATCTGCATACCTATTAGTAACTCCCGGGATGTGTTCCATCACAACCTGCTTAAAGGAATTAATGAGCCTTTCAGCAGCTGTACGATAGGGTGCCAAAGTTGCTTCTTTCACAGCAAAGCTCCCTTGCATTTGGCTCAATACCAGATTTGAATCTCCAATGACCTTTACTCTTTCTGCACCCATTTCCCTTGCCGTAGACAATCCCATGATAAAAGCTTCATACTCCGCGACGTTATTTGTGCATGGGAAATCTAGTTTGAACGAGAGAGCTGTGGCCTGCCCTTCAGGATTGATAATCACTACCCCTGCTCCTCCACCGTTGGTTGTAGAGGATCCATCAAAGTAGAGGGTCCATGACGCTTCTTCTACAACAGTGGCAACTACTTCCGGCAGTTCTCCTAATACTTCTTCGGACAGAGTAGACTCCTCTACTTCGGGGAATAGGGCTAACATATCAATCACAGCCTGTCCCCTAATAGACTTCGGGGTCGTACACACAATATCGAACTCAGACAATTGCAGCAACCAGCGTGCAAGGCGTCCTGATAGCACTGGTCTTGTGAGCAAGTATCTCACAGGGTCGGATTTTACTACAAGCTGCAGCTTGTGAGCAAGAAAGTAATGTCGCAATCGCTGCGCAGCATAAACAAGAGCAAGGCATAATAGTTCTGTCTTCGGGTACCTTGTCTCAGCTCCCTTCAATTGTCTGCTTACATAGTAAATGGGGCTTTCTTCCCCTTCATGACTATCCTGGGCAAGCAAAGCTCCAACCGCGGTATTTGTCGCAGCTAAGTAGAGCTTGAGTGGACGTCCCGGGATAGGTGCCCTCATTGTGGGTAGCCTGGCTATCAGTTGCTGCACTTGCTGGTAAGCCTCCTGGCATTCCTTGCTCCATATGAACGATTGGCCCTTTTTGAGTAAAGGGGTGAAGATGCTCATCATAACAGCAAGCCCTGGAATAAAGCGTCGAATGTACGACAGCCTCCCCATGAAACTTTTCAATTCCTTCGGGTTTTTTGGTGGCGACAAGGATTTTAGGGCCCTAGTCTTTTCGGGATCCACATCTATGCCGCGTTGGTGCACCTGAAATCCCAAGAATTTACCAGATGATACTCCGAACGCACACTTCTTCGGATTCATTTTCAGCCCGTATAGCCGGCACCTTTCCAGCACCTTCCTTAAAACCTCATGATGCCCCAGTCTGGTTTTAGATTTCACCACAAGGTCATCCACATAGTCCTCCACCTCTTTTCCCATCATATCATGAAACACTGCCGTCATGGCTCTTTGGTAGGTGGCACCCGCATTTTTGAGACCAAATGGCATGACCGTGTAATAGAAATTCCCATACGGCGTTCGAAAGGCTGTCTTTTCAGCATCCTTGGGCGACATTTTGATCTGATTGTATCCACTGAATCCATCCATAAAGGACAGCATGCCTTGACCCGAGGTTGAATCGATCAATATATCCATGTTGGGCAGCGGAAACTCATCTTTTGGGCAAGCTCGATTGAGGTCTCGGTAGTCTGTACATATTCTAATGACCCCGGTCTTCTTTTTCACGGGAACGATATTTGCTAGCCACGTGGGGTGCTTGATGGGCTTGATGAATCCAGCAGCTAACAGTTTTTCGATTTCCACCTTGATTTGCTTTTCAACCTCAGGATGAAAATTCCTTCTGGGCTGTACGACAGGTTTGGTACCCAGCTCAATATTCAACGTGTGACTCACCAAATTTGGATCAAGGCCGGGCATTTCTTCGTAGCTCCAAGCGAACACATCTCGAAACTCCTTTAACAAAGGCACCAAAACTTCCTTCTCTTCCTTTGTTAAATGGATGCCGATGGAAATGGGTCTTTGGACGGCAGGATCATCACTTAAGTCAATTGTCTCCAATTGCTCAGTTACTGCCACTGAGCCATCTTGCATGTGCTTGGGAGCAACCATTGGCTCCTGGAAGGCACAAGGTGAAGGTGCCTTGTCATCTGAATCTTTGCAGTCGTTGGTTTGCATCGCTTCTCCTCCATACTCGGGGCTTTCCCGTAAGACACGGTTAAGCCCCCAATCCCGTCATAAGCGGTACACGGTGCGCCCATCGGGGAGCGTTACTTTTGAGCACCGGGGATGATCATAGGCATGATTGTTAGCTTCCGAGTGTCTCTTTCTTCCTCGGTTGATGACGGTGATGAGTTCTTCATTACTTAAATCACGAATTTCTGTCCAAGAAGGAAGGTAGGTTCCAAAATCTTTGGATGGGTTGCTTTCAGCACCTGTGCATTCGGTGTAGAATTCTGCCTCGGAGTAGTGGGCTTCATCTTCATTGAATGGTGCTTGATTTCCGGGTATGCATACTGGTCTCAGCCTAATTCTTCCTTTCACACATTGATGGTAAGTAGAGACCACAAGCCTATGTTTATTGAGCCATGGTCTTCCAAGCAACGCATGATAAGCCACATCCACATCCACGACATAGAATTTTGTAAGTGACCGAATTGGTCCCACCTTCAGATTTACTTGCATATACCCGACCGTGACTTCACTTTTGTTCCCGAAACCGCTGATGCTTGTTTGAGATTGCACGATCTTAGATAGCGGAATGCCAGCTGCTGTAAGCACAGATAGGGGTAAAATATTGGCAGAGGAACCTGTGTCTACCAAGGCTCTCCTTATAAACACATCGTTGATCTGCCCCTCCAAATAAAGTGGCCTTCTGTGGTCCGGGTAAGGAACTTCCATATCCTCGTCTGTGAAGATGATAGCATTGTCATTTCCCATAAATGAACTTTGTGGTTGAACAGTGAAGCAATGAGGGTCAGATGCCACAGAGACGCTCATGAGAGCTACAGCAGCTGCTTCTCTTGCTTGAGGCCCAAAGCCAAGTTGGTCAAAGAGTGACTTGAACTTTGGGTTTCTTTGGAGGGCCTGTGAAGCTGTGGGCCCCTGTTTCAAACTTAGGTAACGTCCCAACACGCTTGCTTCAGCCTCCGTAACATTGTGAAATGTTACGGCAGCTATTTCCTGCTGTCCCAATGAAGCCCCCGAGTAGCAATCTTCCGGCATGTCTTGAACAAACATCTGATTACTTGAGTCGTCATCCCATCCATCAGCGAGCGGCCATGGCGTGTTATAACTTGAAGGCTTCGAATATTTGCACCAGTACGCCTTCTCCATGTTCCCGCAAGGTTCCCACATAGCTTCCGGCGGCTTCGGGTCAGTCCTCCATGGGTGGCACAATTCATCGTCATCGAGTAAATCCTCGGAATATGTAATGACAGCAGCTACCTCTTTGCCCCTTCGTTTCGGCAAGGGGTCCTCATCAATTGTTTGCTTCCTAGAAGGAAGCTCAAGAACTCCTTCATGTATTTTAGCATGTAAAATCCTTCTTAGACTCTGACAGGCAGTAGTTGGATGTCCCACGAATTGATGGTAGCGACAGTACCTAGGATCATTCTTTTCTTCTCGGGTGGGGACTTTGTAGGGCCTGAGAGGTTTGATTGCGCCATCAGCGATCATCGTGTCCAGGATGGCATGAAACTCCTCATCTTTGCATGGCAGTGGCGGGTACGTCTCTCGGTCCTTTCTTTTGCGTGTGCCGTAGTCGTTGGATGGCTTGTCATTTACAGCTAACGTTTGGTGCGCTTCCTTCTTCTCATTCCTCCAAGTCCTTTGTCCCGTCGGTTTGACAGACATGCTTGTTTTTCTTAGAAAATTGACTGATGCCAATGTTTTCTAAGTACACTCTATAATCTGCTACAATGTTGCTGATGCAGATTTCGACAAGTGCCTCTTCGTCCTTTTCATCATAGCAATCTAGGGCCAGATCTCGAAACCTTCGTACAAAGTCCACAGGATCTTCACCATGCTTCTGGCGGGTATTGTTGAGCTGGGTGGTGGTGACTCTTTCCTCGTGCTGAAAGTATTTTTTACAGAACCTGCCTGCCAGATCGTCCCAAGAACGAATAGAGCCTGGCGCCAATGTCGTATACCAGGTATAGGCCCGATCAGTAAGACTTTTTGAAAATTCTCGCAGTCGGAGATTATAATCACCAGCATGTGGTCCTAAGGCATCGATGAAACGACTAACATGCTCCTTTGGGCTCCCTTTCCTTCCATCAAAAAGGACGAAGTTTGGTGTTTCGTAGCCTTTAGGGTAAGGCTGCTGGAGTAAGCTTGATGGGTAAGGTGGTTGAGGAATGTATTTCCAGTCTTCTTGGCTTCGACTGAGTTCCCTTTCCAGCATGGCAACGACATCCTCCTGGGTAACAAAAGATGGTCCCCTTTGTTCAGACTCTTTTCCGGCAGCAGCAGATTCCTCCTGTGGATGTCGGGTATTTTCTTCGTTTGGCTTAGGAACAGCATTCCTTAGCTCTTTGATGGTGTCCATCATTTCTCTTTGGGTTTCCCCCATAGCCTGCATAGCCGTAATAAGGTCTGTGAGGGTAAAAGCTCCCTCACTTGCACGTTCTTGCTGCCTAGAGGAGGTATTTTGTCGTGATTCGGAATCACCGTGGTCAGATCCGTCTTGAGAGGCCATGGTATTGCTCCTAGTCTTCTTTTTTGGAGGCATTAGCGAAAAAATGGCAGCTTGGTCCCCAGCAGAGTCGCCAATTTATGTTGGGGCTTTTTTGTTCCAGCAGCCTGACGAATGGGCTTGGGCTGCCGTAAGAAGAGAAGTGAGCAAAATTCCCCAAGTGCCTGGGTTCGACACCAAGCGCCTGGAAGAGTGTTTTTCGCAAAGTCTGATGAAACCGTTACGAAAACACTCTCAGGCTTCCTTCACTAATAGCCCAAACAAACTTGACCAGTTTTGCAGAAGAGCTTGGCTTGAAGAGCATGTGGCATGGGAGCTAGGCTTTCACAGGTTTAGCAATTTTGAGAGAGAGAGATGAATTTTCCTATGGAGGATGGAGGTTTAGAGCAAGCAAAGGAAGATTTGGCTAATTTCCTTCCTAATGGAGGAAGGAAACGAATGGAGGAGAAGATGGGGTGGCTTGAGTAGATTTTCCAGCTACTTGACAATGCTTGGTCGAGCTCTGGAAAATGGGTTGGTTTTCTGGGTAGCAGAAGTCCTCCTTTTTATAGCCACGAAGGGTTCTAATTCCGTCATACTTCCCTCCCTCTTTCCATTGTTTTCCCCCACTTCGTCTTCTTTGATGAATTCCGTCCGCCCAAGACACATGGGTAAGGAACCCATTTGTGGTTCCAAGGTCTCGGTTTTGCTGGCCCTTCATCATAGAGGTGAAGAGCCGCTTGCTTTTCTCTCGATTTTTCCTATGCAAGCTGCCAGAACAATGGGAGGGAAAGGAGCTACGTTTTACCCAATGGGTAAACCTCTTGCTTGTGTGGATTTCCTCTGGTTTTTGAGATGGTTGCTGTTGACTTTCTTGGATAGGGACAAAACGTGCTTGGCCAGATATTTTACAGAGAGTTTGGGCTGGGCTTTTCTTCCCTAGGCTTTGAATTGGTGATATGTCATTCTGGGTCAGTCTGCTGGGCTTTTCGTCAAGCTGCTGGAAGCAGCTTGCCTATTGCACTTTAACAGCACATTTAGGCCTTCTAATTGTCCTAGCCTTTTCTAACAGGCTTTGCACTTTTTTTTTCTAAGGTATTGGGTCATGCTCTCTCTTCTCTTATGCTAACCCATGTATTTCGGGCCGAAGAAATAGGCTTGAGTTTTGGGCCCCCCAAGTGACCCGAAACTACCATTTCCTTGGCTCGTCAATGGGTCCTATGAAAGCCCGTTGCCATCCATACCACAACCCGTTCAAGCAAGCCCCGGGTAATTTTGGTGGCTTGGGCCCACCTAAGCTTGTAACACATCTTGGTGTTGGCATGGCGGTTCCGACACCTATGCTTGTGCTTGGATTTTTATCCTATCATCATAGGCTATAGCCGAGTTCAATAGGAGTGAGCATGTTTTTAGCATGTTTTTGGTCTTCCCGCACGTGCTTGTTTGGCGTGGCATGTGGCCCGTAGCTCGTATTAATTCGTTCCCTAAATTCTCTTGCGTTTACTTGTCCCTATTGGGCCAATAGTCAACTTGGGCTTAGCCCCTTGGATTTTTGGGCCTCAACAGTACCGTAATAATATACACGGTGAATAGTATACGGAATTATGGTATTCGTTTAAATTTTATCTAATCTATATCTATTATAAATTTTAATTTCACTATATCAACACAAATTATAGTAGACATAGAATTAAATTGAACAGCTCATCGAACATATCAATGAGACAAAGACAAAGACAAATACTAATTATTATATCCAGTACGAGGCTATAACCATATACGTTTATCGATAATCCACGACACTAATAACACAACCCGAGCTCGGAGACCCCTAATCATGTATTGGGCCTTACTAGAGACATTGAGGAATTATATACCAAACGTTATATGAAGAAGAAATCATGTAGCCCGATCAATAGTTCAAGTCACACACTCCCATAATCCATTTTATCTTCAGAAAATTGGCTTCAACTATGAGTGTCAAAAAAATAATACATTTTTGTAGAGTTGAAGAGAAATATCCCAATACATGTCTTATTCTTTTCAATAATCCATATTTGTAGCAATGAAATGCTATTGTTCCTACCCCAAGTGATAAATGATTGATTACAGATGATATATATTCTTTATAAAGGACCAGAAATACCTTGCTTACGTATCATTGGGAAGTGCATTAACATAAATACGGCTGTAAGAAGAGGTAATACAAAAGTGTGTAAACTATAAAAACGAGTCAAAGTGGATTGTCCCACACTAGCACTTCCGCGTAATAACTCTACCAGGGGCGAGCCTATTACAGGAATAGCGTCTGGTATGCCTGTTACAATTTTTACTGCCCAATAACCAATTTGGTCCTGAGGTAAGGAATAACCAGTTACACCAAAAGATGCGGTCAATACACCCAAAACCACACCTGTAACCCAAGTCAATTCGCGAGGTTTTTTAAAGCCACCGGTTAGATACACACGAAATACGTGCAGGATCATTATTAGGACCATCATACTTGTCGACCATCGATGAACCGATCGGATTAACCAACCAAAATTAGCTTTAGTCATCATATATTGAACAGCAGCAAAAGTCTCTGTAACGGTCGAACGATAATAAAAAGTCATAGCAAACCCTATAGCTACTTGTACTAAAAAACAAGTAAGCGTAATTCCTCCTAGACAATAAAATATGTTGACGTGAGGAGTAACATATTTACTAGTTATATCATCGGCAATTGCCTGAATCTCAAGAGGTTCGAAGAACGTCTTAATGCCATAATGCCTTTCAAATTGTTAATTCCTAAATATTCAAGTATGTAATATGTCAATTTAAAGTAACAATAATAAAAGAAAATACCTATTTATGGAACAATAAAAGAATTTCGTATGTTTTTCCATCCTTTCAATGTGTTCTAGCTGATGGTTGGGTAGGATTTGATCAATTTCTAGTGTAGGAAATTCGATTTGTAACCGAAAATTTGGCCGAATTTCGGGATGAGATTCCGTCCACTTCCGGTCATTTTTTGAGATAGGTCCAAGAACAAAAGTGGTTCCAAATAGGGTGTTATACCTAGGATAGGAGTTTGGGCTGGTGGTTTGGAGTATTTCCGGCAGCCGAAAATTGATCAAGCCACCCACGCGCTGCCAGCACGTGTGGCGGCACGTGGGCTGCATAGTGAGGTCACTTTCAATCTTAGAATGATCCTCGTGTTGTCACTAGCGCGTAGGAATTCACGCAACTCAATTTCGACAACGTTTACTCCCCGATCAGATCTCGCGTATTGTGCGATTTCCGGGTTTGATACATTTGAACTGTTGGATCGTAGTTATTCCCGTATACGTCAAGCTAGACAATTCCTGAATCATGTAGGATTCAACGGATCGGGAATCGGAGTCCCAGATACTCCAAAAAGGCCAACCCTAGGGCTAGGTTTACAATAACCATCCGATCGTGCAATTGTGAGTAGTCTGACCGTCCAATCGAGACCAAACTCTTGAAACATGTGTCCTAGGCATGTTAAGACCTCTAGGAACTCTTGGATCAGAATTTTGAGGTCGTGGACCCCACAGGGTCCCAGGTTGACTTTTTGGGACTCATCGATTTTTGAGTCCCGAGGTACTCCTAGACCGTTCTAATCATCGAAAAGGATTATATAGGCTTGAGAATGACTTCAAATACAATGCACGCACTTCTAGGAGCCCAGGGCCAGGACTTTGGATTAAATAACGAGGATGAGCTTCATGTGATATGTCTGAGCCTTTAGGAAGCTCATGCGCGTGCGAGTGTTCACTTGGTTTAGTTGTAGTTTTAATTTCATGATTTTATTTGATTTCGAGATGAGTATTTAATTATCTGTTTATTTATCACCTGTTTATACATGTTCATATGGTTAATTGTGTGGTAGGAGTATAAATATAATATGGGAATGGTATGCTAAGCAGAGATCGAGATAGTTAACAAACTAGCCAAGTGTTTAGTGTATATATATATATGTACATATTTTAAGTTTAGTTGAGAACCAATCTATTTAAAGTTTATATAAATGACGAGTTATGGTTTTCAAACCCACCGCGAGGGTACCCCCCAAGTTGCCTTGAGACAGTTTGTTATTTTAATGATGCCCCATGAGTTTTGGGGACGCCTGAACCGTGTGGTGCCAGGATTGCGACTCAGATTGAAGTGTTATCTCTGAGACCTGTGAGGAATGCGGCTCGGTTAACTTTATGGTTCCGGGACCTACGAGGATGAAATTGACGGACTGACATTGGAATTGACGGATTATTATTGGAATTGTCGGATTTATGGAATTGATGGCATATATGGAATTGACGGCATATATGGAATTGACGGTATTAAAGGAATTGATGGATCATAAATGGGGGTACGCCTAGGTGGAGAGAATTTAAGTTCTGAGATGCTTTTAAACTAAATTGAGGATTTTATATAGTTACCATTATTTTCTTAAGCGTCACATTTGTTTTACAAGCGATAGATGGAAATATATATAGATTCTAATCAAGTTATTGATATATATATTTATTTATTTATTTATGAAATTTACGTGAGTTCAATACAAGGGTGTTCAGAACTTATAATCTTTAACTTATGTTATTTTATTTTATTATGTTTATTTATCTTTATTTTGCATTATTTTATATAGTATTAAATATCTTGAGTTTTTTAGCATATTTTGCCCTACGAGTCTTAAAGTTATGCGGACCGTGGGAGAGAGGATTGCGGACTAGGTTGACCAGATGTCTCCTGAGTCCAGCAAGGATTACAGGTCAGAACGTGTCACCATTGGTGTCACGAGGAATTGATGGTTATGGCTTTCCAAGCATGATTACTTGATATAAATGCTTTTATTTCTTCTTTTGATTATATATTGCTATGTGAGAAATGCCAGGAAGTTTGAAATAGAAAGCTAAGATGAAATATGAGAACTAGAGTGGTTTTACAAATACAGAACTATGTGTGGCTTGATCCCTCAATAAGGGTATGTAGGCAGTCTATAGTTTCAAGGTGCAGCCACGAGTTAGAATGTTTGAGATTACCAACGCAGTATTGTTGTTCTGAAAGTTGAGATGGATTTTATTAGCAGATTGATTTATTTGATTTATTGCGATCTAAGATCAAGATATTATGTTGCTTAATTTGTTTGGATATAATTGAATGCATGATGAACAATTGAGTTATATAAATGTTTGATGACAGGTGAAGATTTTGGGAAATGAGTAAAGTATAGGGGGAACTTCGCTGAATTTTCGGCAAAAGATAACTTATTTTAAAAGTGGATTTTTAGTTAGAAGGGCAATTTGGTCTTTATGCCCGACATTAGCCAGGTGTCGGACACTCACAGGGTTCGGCTCGGATTCCAAAGTGGAATTTGGGTCTGGTCCTGTCACTTTTCCTAGAGAATTGGCAATGAATCGTCTCAAGAAGTTGATTTTGCCAAGCAGACTTTACAGCTCCTTCTTATTGCGAGGGACCAGGGCATTGATAATTGCCTTGGCTTTGTTCTTGTCCACTGCGATACCCCTTTGATGCACCAGAAAACCCAAGAAATTCCCTGCTTGGACGCCAAACGCACATTTCTCCGGATTCATTTTCAACTGATGTTTTATCATTCTGATGAAGGTCTTGCGCAGATCTTCAATGTGCGCTTCTTTCTCCTGGGATTTAATAACTACATCGTCGATGAATACTTCAAGGGTATGTCCAATCATATCGTGGAATATAGCATTCATTGCTCTTATGATATGTAGCCCCTGCATTTTTTAGCCCAAAAGGGATGACAATGTACTCATATGCTCCCACTGCTCCTGGACATCTGAATGCCGTCTTGTGAATGTCCCTTTCAGTGACCATAATCTGGTTATATCCCACGTTGCCATCCATGAATGATAAAATTTTGTTATGAGCTGCTCCGTTAATTAACATGTCAGCCATTGGCATAGGATACTCGTCCTTTGGAGAAGCTTCATTGAGGTTTCTGCAATCTACATAGACTCTTACAGCTTTAGTAACTTTTTTCAAGACAAGAACGATATTTGCTAACCATTTGACATATCGGGCCGGTCTGATGAATCCTGCCTTCAACAGCCGTTCAATCTCCTCCTTTACTTTTAGTTCAGTCTCGACAGACATCCTTCGCTTTAGTTGTTTTACTAGTTTGTAGCCCTCTTTTATTGGCAACCTGTGTTCTACCAACCCTTTGTCGAGTCCTGGCATCTCGTGGTAGTGCCAAGCAAAACAATCTTTGAACTCTTGCAATAGGGAAATCAATTCTTTCCTGACGCATTGATCTAGAAGGCCACTTATGAATGTTGGCCTTAGATCCTCCTAGTTCCTAAATTGATTTCTTCGAGAAGGTCTTGAACTTCTGGAGGAGTCTCACTCAATTTGGTAGGGGAAAGTTGAATTTCTTCTTCTATTCCGATTGGTTCGGCCCAAGTGTCTTCGGGGATAAATTTTTCCATATAATTGGCTGAACTCGTCCCTAATGTCTGTTCTTCTGTCCCTTCTACGTATAGTCAGTCTGCAAGGGATGTGATCCCTGGAGACGGCTCGTTTTCCTGTGGGCCTTCTTTATTCATGAAAATTGGTGAAAGAGATTTGGGG
The DNA here is from genome assembly GCF_000346465.2 of Prunus persica. Taxonomy (NCBI): domain Eukaryota; kingdom Viridiplantae; phylum Streptophyta; class Magnoliopsida; order Rosales; family Rosaceae; genus Prunus; species Prunus persica. Next base: position 20,338,506 of record NC_034009.1, read on the forward strand.
TCTTTCCCATTCTTCTGCCGAGAAGGTTAGACCCTGCTGGAGAAACTTCTGGGCCATCACTATTGGAGAGTGGCCGTTCTTGATTAATTATGGAATGGTGAGAGGAGCAATATCCTCATTATAGAATCGGGCAACGATGCTATTGGCAGATGGTAGGAAAGGCTTTGGATATGCTTTTACCATAGAATAATCCTTTATTTCTTTGTTCCACATTAATAGTTCCTACTGGAGAGAAGATGGTATGGACATACTTTGATGTATCCAATCTCTACCAATTAACGCATGATAGGAAAATGTGTTGACTACCACCAAGTAAGATACCATTAGATTTTTGGAGCCAACCTCGAACTCCGCAATCAAAATGCCATGAGTGGCAGTGATGGTTCATGCTAAGTTAGAATCAGTAGGAATGAGATCAGCTTTGCTCTTCCCCAACTTCTCCAACCTTTTGAAAGGTAGGATGTTAACGACTGCTCCTCCATCGATTAGAACATTCTTGAAAGGTACTTTATTGATTCTAGCAGAGATGAACAAAGGTCTTAAATGTTTGGTCATTGACCTGGTTGGTTTTGTGATGAACACATGAGGAGTATCTCTTTTTGAGGTACTAATACATCCCGCAGTCGGGCTCGAATTGCTGACTCGTAGAATGTCAGGTCTCTTATCACAATCGTCTGTTATTCCGATCAATGCTGTTGAATGATCTCTGATCAAACTATCACGCTCCATATTGTATGGTTGGCCTTCTTTTGATCTGTAGGAGGCTAGAAGGATGTACACCATATTTACTGGCATAACTTTTTATGCAGTTAGCTCTACTTCGGTCTTGATTTGCTAGTTTCCCGAAACATCTTCCCCTTGGTTCACCTTTATTAGTTATGACTGGATCATTGGTTCCGCCACTGCAGCTGGCTTTGCGACTGCTGACTTGGGAACTTCTTCTAAGGTCCTGAAGGTCAAAGCCGGGGTATGACTATGCCTCTTTTCTTCGACTATCTGGTAACCTCATCTTTGATCCTTAAACTCCTCGTGGTTGAGTTCATAATTTAGCCAATCATCATTCTCGTTGTCTGACAGGTTGTCGGCCTCTTCTTCTTCCAAGAAACGTTTAGCCTGACGCAGCTTCTGTGGCATTATAACTTGTAAATTAGGCCTTGATGGCCCTTCCAAGCATGCTCTTCGTTTTGACCAGAAGGAGCCTCTCTGGTGTCGACCAATGTTAGGCATTTTAGAATAGTTTTACCTACTTCGAGCCTTGGTATTTTTGAATAAGATGGTTGTTGACCATTGTATGATTGGCAAGGAAATCTCTGTTCCCTCAACTCCTTCACTTCTTGGACCTCTAGGAACTGGCTTCGCTTTCTAGTTGTAGCGAATTGTTCAACAAATGCTGGTGAGCCTTTTGGTCTGAGGGCCCCTGTAGTCGATCATTCTCTACCTTGTGCCTCGTAACCGGAGTCCCTTTGTGCCACTCTCAGGCTAGGTCTGGCTTTCTGGTTTTCCATATTTCTTCTGGTATTTCCATACTGTCTCTTGATCCTTCGGGCCTGAGTGTTGGTTAATTCTCTTTCTGGTTTACCTCATTTGCCAACCAGGTACCATTTCCCGTCCTGAACCATCGTGGCTTTACCAGGATTGGCTGGTTTTGCATTGGTTGAGTTGGAAGTGGTGGACGACTTGCTACTCCCAGGTGGTTCTCTTGGCTGCGAGAGGGATGCCCTATATTCCGACTGTGCTAATCTCATTCGCCATTTGTCTTAGTCTTCTAGCCTTGCAGGTTCAGGAATTCTTTAAGTAAAGAGCTCTCTTCCAGCCTCTTTGTTCATTTCCCAGAAAGCCTCGCATGAACCCTTCGAGCTCTCTCTCGGACTAAAAGGACTGTAGGATCAGGCTGTTGATATGTTGAAGTTCTGACTCGTTCCACCTTCCTTCTTGATCAATCGTTCGTCAATTTTTACCCCCATAGCTGGTATCTCCAGCTCACACTCGTACTTGCATTTGCTGCACATCACAATTCCAGCTGTAATGGTTGCTTTCAACCTATCTAGAGCTACCAAAGTGACTTTTCTAGCTCCCTCTTCACCAATAGCCAAAGGCTCGTTATTGACTCTCATGGCAGTAGGCTTATCCAGAAAGATCTTGCCTTTGATGATAAGATCCTGAATAATGTCCCTAAATTGAACGCAATTGTTAATAGCATGGGAAAATGAGTTGTGCCACTTATAGAATATTTTGCTTTTCATTTCTTCCTGTTTAGGGAATATGTGTTTGTCGTCGAGTTTGATTACCTTTCCTCTTAACAACTCATCAAAGATACTTTCGGCCTTAGATAGGTCAAAGGAGTATGATTTGTGCTTCTGTTTGTATGGAACCAATCCTCTAGTCAGGGGAGGGTTGTTCCTTTGCTCTTTCCCTTGTCTCGTTATTGCTTTACAAGTGATTGGGTTTTTTATTTGAACAATCTTAGCCACTGATACTTCGGGACAAGCATTCTCCCTGCTTTCTTCATCAAACTCCTCAATAACCTCTACTTGGTGGACAGGGTTTTTGAAGTACACTGGTTTGAAATTATTCTTCCTTTGTACTTCTTCTTTGAGCAACAACTCGTATTTGCCAGCCCGTTGAGCCACATCTTGCAAATTTATGAACTCCAGATTGTCGAATTTCTTTCGGAGAGATAGCCTAAGAGCATTTTGTTCCATTTTAATGAACTATTTCTCATCCATAGGAATTTTGCATTTCATTTTGAGTTTTTTGAAGCTCGCGATGAAATCTTGCACTGCTTCATGGTCTCCTTACTTGATATCTGTTAGATTATTGATAGTGATCTCAGGTTCGGCCCTATAATATTGCTCCATGAAAGCCCCTTCCATTTCAGTCCATCCTGGGATAGAATTCGGGCTCAGGTTTGAATAGCAAGTGAAAGCTTGGCCCGAAAGAGAGCTTCCAAACAACCTCAGCTTTAGGAGGGGTTAGGTCTTAATTGCCATACATTGGGCTGAGAAAGGCCTTATGTGTTCCAATGTTGATGCGTACAAATCTTCTCCGTTGAACAGACTAAAACTTGGTACTTTGAACCCTCTTGGGAAAGGTAAATTGTCAATATATGCGGGATATGGTTTCTGATACGTTGGTTGGGCCGGTCTTCTGACCCCAGCTTCACAATTGAAGAAAAACTACCTCAGTCCTTGTAGCTAGATCTAGGTGGATTACCGGTGCAGGCTCAGCTCCGGCCAGAGAGGTCTACCTTATCTCATCTTCATCATCTGAGTCCTAATTTTTTCAGGTACTCTTGCATGATTTCGTCTTCCCCGTCCAATTCCCCCGTTACTGCCATTACTATGGGCAATATGGACGTTAAACCCTATCGGTTGCCGCCATCTTTCTACATACATATTCCTTCGAAAGGGCTCTTGGGGTAGGGCTGCTTCGCCAGTTTTTGGGGCCTGATATTTGGAAGGACTTCCAAGAGGCACGAGTTGATGGCTCATAGCTTCCCTAGCTGGGCTAATTGCCTTTGTGGCAACTGGCCCAATGGGAGTTGTATCCAATCTGACCGAGTGGGTTGCCTGAAAAGGCATTCCGAATGAGCTTCTGATCACCAATCTTGGAGATGATGAATTAGCATGACCACTCATCTAGCCCAGTGAATATTTTGGATATTCTGTGGATGCTTTGCCATTTTCCAGCATCTCATCTTCCTTTCAGAATACTTTATCTTCTTGCGCTACTTGCGTGCCTTGCTCAAAGAATTGTGCTAGATATGCCCTGGTCTTGTTCCCCTAAAGGGTCGTGTTCAGATGTCCCTTCTCAACAATCTGGACGACGCTCTGGGACATATGGTTCATGGAGTTAGTCATTGCCTAAAAACCTTCTTTCATGGCTTTCTCGAATCGATCGAAAGGGTTTTCCGAGGAAGATTCTAGGGAATCCGTCTCCGTTATCCCCTTGTTTCTCTCGTTTGTGACTTAGGTGGAATCTGCCATGTAAACTTTCTTTCTAGTCTTACTCACCATACACGAAGGAAAGTCCCACCAGACGTGCCAAAAATATGTTGGTCTTTTTTTCTGTCAGGCGCTCCCTCTGCCGGACGTGGTGGTCGGCTTGCTCAGAGGAGCAGAGAGGTTGTTGGATCAACACCAATGCCCCAATTGATGTTTCTTGGCTTGTAGTGAAGACTCTTTCAGCGTCTGAACAAAATTGAAAGTTGAATCAGTGTTGACAGGATCGAGCGGGCTCGGATAGGACCCTGTCCCTCGACTCCTCTCGACTCTGATCCGTGGGGTTGCGTAGGCGTGCCACTATTGGATATGAGACCAGTCCAATAGACCTACTGTGGGAGAGTGTAGTGAGTTGATTTGGTGATGTTCACTCTTTTCTCTGGACTTCTGCTCAAGCCATTGTGCTCCAAGGGGGGTACTAGCCTGGATTAGTTTTTCTCTACGCCTAACCTAAGAGGACTTCAATAATCTTTCGTTCGCGTATGTCAGCTTGATAAGTATGAGAGGTACCTAATCAAGCAAGGGGAGAAACCAAGATCATGGTTACTAGTACCCTGTTTGGGCTTAACAACTTGATTTGAAATTCGTGAAACCCTTGGACTGGGCCAACAGTCAATTTGGGCCTAATGGTATAACTCAGGCCTAAATCAACTTCCTATCCTTTGGACCAATACAGCCCTATGCAGGCCCAGACCCATTCTTTGGGCCCAGGCCCTATGCAAAAGCACGAAATTAAATTTATCTACCGACACAATTTATAATGTATTTAAGCGATTAGATAACAAATGGTTAATGAAACAGTTAAAATGGATTCTGCAATCCCTTCATCTAATCTTGACTTTAATGAGAAGAAGAAAAAAAGGGTCCTTTTAACTAATCCATTTGACTAATCCAAACATAAATTACAAAACAAAGAAGGATTGGAGATTTCTCTATCCAGTTAGGCAATTACATGAATTCAAATTGATCATTTTAGAAGAAAATCATACCATGAAGATGGCAAAGCAACAAAAGATGAACGCAGGAGTTGTCGACTGGTTATCTGAAAATGAAGCAGGCTAGTTTGAAGAGATCTTGAGTTTATCAAGTATTTTTGAGACGTTGCGTCAAGTTTGGAGAGAGAGTCCCCTTCTTCTATGGCGGAAGCTCTTTATTTATAGGAAAGGAGAGAGCTTGCAATGATGGAGGCTGAGAAAGGATATCTGGCTTGTTGCCCAAAGTCAGTTGTTGGCTCGCTGATCTGAAATGGTTCATAGGAGGAATGATGGAACGTTTCTGATAAGAACTGATGGTCCTTTGTGATGATCCTCTGACTTGAACCCTTTGTACTCGAAGATCTGTTGGCAACTTGGTCCTTGTCTGTTTCTAGTGGCTTTCGTACAGCTTATTTCCTTGCTGGGCGAGAAGAGAGTCAAGTCGTCATTAATGGTGATAACCTCCTTTAGGCCCTCATTTGGGTTTATGCATAACGGTTACCTATCTTTTTAACTTTAGTGTGACTCAAAAGTCTAGGCTTCCTGTCTTGGGCCTTAGATTAACCTTTATTTATTTTGACAGCCCTTTTTAAAATATTCTTTTGAAAAGTAAACCAGTTTTGGTCTGTTTACCAAAACTGGATACAAACAATCCACTTGGACATACTTAACTGGTTCTCTTTTCTTCTCAAACTACAAAAAATAAATAATGACAAAAACTAAAATGTTAAAGCAATACAAACGATGGTTATTAATAAACCGGCCTATAGAAGCCGTCGTTTTATAAAAATACAAATGATGATTTTTCCAATTACAATCGTCGTAGTTTACAAAATTTTTTTTTTAAAAAAAAATTAAATCTTAAATTTAGTTTTTTACCTTCTTCTCAAATGCTAGGATTGGATCATTGATTATGTCTCTCATAAAACGCATCACGTAGTAGCCACACTCTACACTTGTTGGTTGTTAAGGAGTGCCTATGTGTGCGTTATAGATTTTGATTGCACTATTTCAAGACAAGAAAAGTGTTAATGGAAAATATTTAAGCCTATGAACACACATTACAATGTAGTAAATCAACTTACATATTCAATATATTTTTCAAGTCCTCGTCAACCATGCGATTTGGCAATGGATCCGTATAATATTCCATCTCCTTATCTGGTCTCACAATCACCAACACCCAATGAACCCTACACCAAATGAGGATATATGTTAAATATAGTTTAGAGGTGCTGCCTAATTACAAAGAAAATCTTGCTAATGGGACTAACCCTAGATTATAAGGCACTAAGAAAACTTCTTCCCCTTCTGCCTTTTCCAATCAGTCTGCTAGATGCCGTGATTTGTGAGATAACGATCTAGATTGAGTGCTAACTTGTGCAAGGTCGACAAGGCCAACAAGGTTTACCATATTTGCTATTTTTAAATAGTCAAATAGGTACCTAAATATATGAAATCAAATGAGTTTTTTTATTTTAAAGAAAGAGAATTGTAAAATGAAATTGGATTTTAATGTGTACCTCATACATATTGCAATCATTATGGCTCCGATCTCAACCATGGATGCAAGCTGAGTAGACATATAATTAGCAATAGGATACCTCGCCTTCTTCGCAGGTTCTAGTGAATATCTATCTGGCGGTTTCCCATGATTGCTCTTTGGTGGTAACTGATACACACTATTCTCAATAGATTCACAATTATTGTTACTATTAATCAAAGGTTCAGAACCTACCTCAGAATCATCAACCTGAGGAGAATTGAGATTGGGTACTAGAGAAGTAGTAGAGAGAGGGGCGATGCTTACTGGTTCAACTGTCGGAAGAGTGACGCTAATTAGTTCAACTGTCGGAAGGGTGGCACCGACTGGTTCAGTTGTTAGAAGGGCAATGCTGACTGGTTCAACTGCAGGAAGAGCGGTACTGGTTGGTATTGTACATGTCGGTTCTATGTTAGCTACTACATCACACATTGCTAGTCAATTAACCTCAATGTTATCCTGAAATATCTCCATGCACTTCAACACTACTTTCCCCTAGAAGAGGAGAAGGGGATATTGGGTGAGCAAAATACATCTTATGCTCAAAAAAAGTAACATCCATAGTAACATAAAATTGATTAGTAGGTAGATGAAAGCATCGATAACCCTTCTGATGAGGGTGATAACCAATAAAAACACACTTCACAACATAAGGATCCAATTTTGTGCGTTGGTGTTTTTGCAAGTGCACAAAAGCAACGCACCCAAAAACATGAGGTAGAAGAGTGAGATAAGAGGGAATAAAAACATAAGCCTCCAATTTAGCCAAGGGCGTCTTAAACTACAAGACACTGATAGGAACACGATTAAGAAGGCATACTGCAGAGGTGATCGCTTCTTCCCAGAACCATGGTGGCATGTGAGCACCAATAAGACTAGCACGAGTAATTTCAAGAATAAGTTGTCTATTCCTCCTTTCAGTGACACCATTCTGGTTGAGGTGTGTAGGGACAAGTAGTCTCATGAAGAATTCCATGTTCTTGAAAATAACTTCGTATGAGCTAATTATCATATTCACCACCATTATCAGAACGAAGCACCTCAAAGTAGCAGAAAACTGAGTTTTAATCATGTTGTGAAATATCTGAAAGCACTCAGAAACATCTCTTATTTTTCATCAAGTACAACCACGTCTTGCGGGTGCAATCATCTACGAAAATAACAAACCAACGGAATCCAGAAGTTGTAGTAACTGAAGCAGGACCCCAGACATCAGAATGTACCAAGGCAAAAGGCACAAATCTTTTAGTAGAACTAATAGGATAAGCTACACGATGACTTTTGGCCAAAATGCAAGTGTCACACTTAAAATCCGAAGGTTTACAACCCAAAAATAAAGAAGGAAACAAGTGATCTAAATAGCTAAATGAAGCATGACCCAAACAAAGATGCCATCACCACACTTGATCCTCAAATGCACTGTTCAAACCCCTGACAGATAGAGATTTGCTCGCACACATATCATCCACATAATATAGCTCTTAGTATCACGCCCAATAATCTCCCCACTACTGAGATCCTGAAGAAGACAAACTAGGATAGACCAATGCTAAACAATTTAATTGTTTTGTTATTTACGGAATAGATAACAAATTATTAGAGAGCGCAGGAACCAAAGTATGTTCCAATGTCAGAGAGGGAGTTAAATCAACACTTCCAGCACTAGTGACGGGAGAAGGCACCCCATTAGTATTAGCAACAGTAGAGAAAGTAGGAGAACGATGATGGTGAAGAAGAGACACATCAAACGTCATATGCTCAATAGCTCCAATATCAAGAATCCAACCATGATCGTTTTTAGAATCAATAGGAAGGAGAGCCATAAAGGTGAATTAAGTGCAGCAAATTGTGGCAAGGGTAGAAAAAATAGGGATGCAGGGTACGATAGCAGTAGCGGCAGAAGGGTAGAAAAAATAAGGCTGCAAGATACTGCAGCAGGATATAGCGGCAGCAGCACGGTACGGTGGCAGTGGCAAAGAGAAGACAATAGGTAAAAGGCAGCAAGATACGGCTGCAAGGCAAGATGCAGCGGTAAGGCAAGGTGGTAAGGGATCTAGAGCAAGGATAGTAGCGGGAGCAAGATCCTAGGATCACTACTTTGATACCAACTCAAATAGAATTTAGGGTTATGAATAATTCAGTATATTTCTATTCTTCTCACAAGGAGGTATTTATAGTGATACAAATACAAGCCTATCTAGGAAGTAATTACAATAAAGAAAAAGGAAACAAATACAATCTCGGTCAAACCGGTATTCCTATAATTACAATCAATTATAATAAAGATAATTGTATATAATTCCTATTGTGATTCAGTGATTCACGCCAACAGTCATCACCCTTCCCCTTCCTTTTTTAACTTAATCTCATAGGCATATGGACACTGCTGCTTTATTCAATTCAGAAAATGAACTCCTTGTCCTTGTACCTTGTCTCGAAAACCAATAAGTATCTCACATTTTTCAGCTTTAATAATGTTGACTTTTGAATGTGGTTGTCCTTGGTCAGCAAGTAAGCACCAAAATCCCCTTCTCATTTGTCACACTAGTCTTCACTTTACCAATATATAAGACATATTGGCCTATGTAGTAATGCGGTGACATAGCTTGTAAGATGGTTAAGCATATTCCTGACCTAATTATGTGCCGGAAGCAACTCGGAATGGCCATCGGAAGGTTGTGTGAAAAGTGTGACGGCAATTGTGTAATCTGCGATTCTTTGGTGCGCCTTGCACACTTGTTTGGGAGTGTGACGATTAATTGGCAATTTCACCGATGAAGTTTGGCTTAGCTCCCCTCAAGTCATGTTGTCGTTTTCAATTTTTTTGGGTTTGTAATACTGGTACGATTTTTTCTTTTTTCCTAGATGGAAAATCTCCTCGTATTTCATTAATGTTTTATATGGGGATACATTTGTCATTAAACTGAGATGAACGTTTCTAGCTCAGCGAGTAAACCGAGATGTCTCCTAGCAAGTGAGATTGTCCCCGGGAGCAATACCAAGTTGGTTACAATATTCAGTGAAATACTCAACACGTTTCTGAACAGTAGCAGGGTTTCCACCATCACATTCAAGGGCACCATTAATGGCTCGTATTGTTGCACCGAAACCTTCTCCGATGACCGGTCGGACGCTGTTCATCCAATACCACAACGCCGTCTTAAAGGAGATGACGGGGTCATTGGCAACGGTTTCAGGAGAGTTTAATCCATCGAAGCCAATGCTTTCTCCAGCTCGCCCGTAGTTGGGGTTCCATGATAGTTGGATTGGTCCACGCCCGTAGTAGCCCTTGTTTGGCTTGCATGGATATTGTGTGTTGCTCTCATCACAGTAGTCCTTTGAGGGTCCATCTATCTCTTCTATGTAGCAGAAATCTGCACAATCAAACATCATTTTTCCTTCAATTTTTGGGATTCCTTTGCTAACTGCGTTTTTGGGTATATGTAAAATAGCACAATTTAATCAACCTCATATTAATGGCTTAAATATCTATTTATAGAACAACCCTATTTGTATTATCTTAAGTTTTTAATTGGTCACATAGTGTTCAATCTCTCTAACAAAAATAAGACTCATCTACAAGGGATGTAACTTTGTAGTTTCTACTAGGGGTGACAATTAATGGAGCAAATCAGGCCGGGATACACCATTATTATCTCCATTTCTCGTAAAGTTTTTTTCCCTACCTCCATACCCATAATATTCAAATTGTGGATTCCTCACCCTCGTCGCCCCCATTAAAAAAAAAAAAAACCAATGAAAAAAATTGAAAATTTTGAACAAGAAAGAAAACAAAATATCTAATTTCTACTTCTATTATTGGAGAGAGAGTACCGTCAATTAACATGATAAAAATAAATTAGTAAAAAAGTTGATAGAGGTCCAAAAATTCAACCAATAATTGGGTCTAGTCCTCGAATTATTGTTTATTGATACAAATTCAAATTTTTAATGACTTTTATAGAGTTTAAAAGTCTTGAGGTATTCAATTGAGACTTTTAAAGAGTATTAAAAGTCTTGTGGTATTCAATTGTGACTTTTAAAAAGTATTTAAAAGTTTGGTAGTATTCAGTTATGACTTTTAAAAAGTATTTAAAAGTTTGGTGGTATCCAAAAAGTTAATGACTTTTAAAAAGCTTATTAAATGAATGACTTTTCCATACTTTTAAGGCTAATTGTTAAGAGCAAAAGTCTTGCCAATTTACTAGTGACTTTTATCAACTCTATGAAAGTATTTCAGAATTTGTCATCTCTATGAAAGTCACTCACTTAAAAAAAGTCTTTATAAGTATGAATTGGATACACCCTCCGTAGATTACATTCCATCTTTGACATGTTAATTCAAACTTTTGTATTTAACTGATTTGTGTTTAAATTTTTTTGTTCCTATTATATCCCTATTGCTAAAATGAGTAAGATGAGAATTTATATGCCATTATTTTTATTTTTGTTCACCCTATGGTAGAGGTATAGCATATACTCTTGTAGATAAATTATCCTATGGTGTAGGTATATTGTCATATTGCCTATTGTGTAGGTATATATTTGTTTGTTTTTTTATTTTTTTATTTTAGACAATGAATAATAGTATTTTATGTACATTTTTTAAAGGTAACATACAATTTTATTTGTCTATTTTTGTATCTGACTTATAGGTAGTCTTCTAATTTATGTTCCTAACTTATAGGTAGTATTCTAATTTATGTTCATGACTTATAGGTAACACGATTTATCACTAAGTTTTTTTCATTGCTAATAACACTATTTATTTGTATGTTAGGTACATAATTTAATGTGGGTACTTGCCTAATTGATTAGTATAATATGTGGACCTTTACTTCAATTGATTAATTTATATTTTACCCATATATTAGGTAAATATTATCAATGAAAGAATTCCAAATTTAAATTCTGAAATTTAATTACAAGTAAATAATTCAGTAAATTTAGATTTTCAATGTTTTCCTTACGTACCTAAAGGGGTAAAGTCAGCACAATAAAAAAAGTAATAAAAGTCAAAGGACCTACATCTAAAATCAAAAACGCGTGTGCTAAACTCAATAACAACTAATCGTTTTCGACCTAAATCTAAGAACCCCATAAATTAAACTCGCGTCTACGTGTTTGACCGTGGGCACTACTACAACAATCATAATAAACAACACTAAATATACAACGGCTTTAAAAGTTACATGTGGAAGTATAAAAATGATAACGTGTTGTAAAATAACTATAGTGGAGCCCACCTCAATAGGAGATGCTTGCCTATAAGTAAGGCATCTCCCCTACAATGAAGTTACACAGAAATCAGATTCAAGGAAGAGAGAAATTTCTCTCTCTCTCTCTCAATTCTCTCCTCAAATTTCTCTTTAGTTTATAACACGTTATCAGCACGATTATCTCTAAAATACCAGCTGAATTATCTGATTTTTCTTTTTGCTTCTGGTTTCAGATCTGGGAATCTCAATGAACAACATCAGCTTGCAAGGAACAGTCCCGAGGTGCTCGATCTGAGTACTGGACAGATCTCTCTTCTGTCGACACCAATGGCTTCTCTCACACAAGCTTCTACTGCTTTTTCAACCTCAAAATTCGGCCTGCTGCAAAAACCACTGTATGGTTTCCGCATCAGATTTGTGGCCCAATTCTCTGGTCAATTAATAAATAAATAAATAAATTCTTGATGCACACAGAGCAGACATCCGTATCCTCCTTCCCCTGCCTTCAACCTTTTTTTTGTGTCTGTCTTTGTTTGAGCTTCTCTTGGGCGCCAACTGGAAATCTTTGATTTCAGCACGCGACCAAGTCTCAATTCTCAGACCCTTCCCTACCCCCCATCATTCTTCCATGGCCCAGGCCTCATTCGACGCATTGTTCTTCATTCTTCGTCTTCTACATCAACACAATCCCAAACTTTCAATTTCGGCTCCGAAGATCCCCAGCCTTGGACGTCCTCTTAGATCGGATCGCCGGACTTGGACTGAATTTGACAAAACGGCAGTCGTTTCATGACTGGCTTCACGAACTATCTCCACCACGCCTGTTATAAAACTGGAGAATTTGGAGTGGAAATTGAGAGAGAGAGAGAGAGAGAAAGTAGAGAAACTGAGTTTCTTATTCTCATTTCTATGTATCTTGAACAATGAAGGGATGAACCCTTTTATCGGCAAAGCCTAGGGAACATGTGGGCTCCACAACTAATTATTTACAACACTCCCCCTTGGAGACCACAAATGATATGGAATATGCCTCGTTAAAAACCTTGCCAGTAAAAACCCAGTGGGACAAAAACTGGTCAAAGGTAAAAAGAGTACATAATCATGTGTAACATAAAATTCTGTGTATATTGACGCGCGTGCGACACTGCCTCGTTAAAACCTTGCCAGGAAAAACCCAGTGGGATAAAAACCCGGACGAAGGAAAAAGAGTACGGTGTTTGAAGATCTTTATTGATGGTGCGCTCCCCCTGATGCTTTGGCAAAATATCTTTAAGTCATACTGTTGATCAGCTTTCTGAATATCGTAGTTGACACTGCTTCTGTGAGTCAATCTTGAGCGACACTGCCTCGTTAAAACCTTACCAGGAAAAACCCAGTGGGATAAAAACCTGGATGAAGGAAAAAGAGTACAGTGTATGAAGGTCTTTATTAAAACCATGCTCCCCCTGATGAATATCTCCCCCTGAAAAATTTAGGACAAGCTTTTGTCCAGTAAGCGACCATAAAAATTTTCATAGTATACCCTAAACCCTTGAGCGACACTGCCTCGTTAAAACCTTACCAGGAAAAACCCAGTGGGATAAAAACCTGGATGAAGGAAAAAGAGTACAGTGTGGAGCTGAGCTCTATCTGGTCTAGTATACTTCCGAAAAACATTTAAGGACCAACGGATAATCCTCATAAAAATGCTTCAATACTTTCTTAGTATAAGCAATAATCTCGTTGGCACAATGCTCGATCCTTAAGTCGAGACATATATTTCGTGAATTCTGCAGAATCTTTAATGTGTTGCAATCACATCAATGTACTCACTGAGGTAATTTATGCATATTAATATTGAGTACAAATTTTGTGCTTCAAGCACATGTCCTTTAGGGACTTGCTTTATGCAATGATAATCCTCTCAACGGATTTTGTCTAAAAGGGATTAATTTTTATGACACATTATATAGCTTTATCCCAGCTATTCATATATCTTTAGGGAATCGCTTCTGGCGATATGCTCTGTGCATTTAATAACCCTTAAAGATAATATGTTGGTCTCCATAATTGTGTAATAAGGGGGGGGGACACAATTGAATCTGTAAATATGGAGAAAACCCAACATTCCTTGTTTCTGCCAGAAACAGTGTGTCATACAAAATAGGGATATTCCCTTGTATTCCGAACACCCAAGTATAAATTCAGTATTAACAAATTTTGGGGTTCGTACTGTGGGTTTGTTCTTTCACGTTCATTCTCATCTATAATGGAATTACCTCTTTGGCCAATGATATTGTCGACATTTAATAATTGAACGTGGTTCCAATCAACACAGCCTATTGATGATTTGAGTAGCTACTCCAAAATCAAAAATTGTCATTCATCAATTCATAATCTCACAATTCTCATGTGCATGCGCATGCATCAATTATAAGCATTTCTTTGCTTTTGGGTACCCAAGCCACTTCAGGGGGCTTTTATTATGTGAGAATGTGGATTATAACCTCCAATGGAGCGTTATTTTACAGTAGGGCGTGGATAATCTCTATTTAGAGAGTTGGAACATTTAGAACCCATATATCTGTCATGCTGCAGGCATGCCACAGATTAATATATACATGTCAATTAATTTCTGGGACTTTAACCCATATTATGGGACTTTAACCCATATAATTTGCTACGCATTAGGCGTGCATAATATCAATATTGACATGTTAAAGGATTGTCCTTTCGGGACTTCAATCCATATTATTTGCTACGCAACAGGCGTGCACCCATATATCTGTCATGCTGCAGGCATGCCACAGATTAATACATACATGTCAATTAATTTCTGGGACTTTAACCCATATTCTGGGACTTTAATCTGTGCAGTGTATTATCAATGTATCCAACTTACAATCTGTAAAATTTGCATTAATAATTCATGGATACATATATCTGTCATTCTTTTGGAACAGACTTATCTCCCCATTTGGTTACCTTTCAAGATAAAATATCAAATAAGTATATAAGCATAAAATAACACAAGTATTGCTTACGTCCTTAGGTGGGAGAAACTTTTCTCAAGTATCATTCAAGCTTGTATCGGCCCAGTAAATGTAGCGCTTGATGATCTAGTTATATCCTGCAATAGTAAAATCACAACTCTTTTCTCTGTCAAAAACAAATAACTCTCAGAGTTAGGATCACTGCATGGATTCATTCTTCAGATGTTCATTCTAAAGAAATAAAATCTCTTATGAACAGAGAGTTATAAAAAGAAAGAAAAGATACAAAGATTGTGATATTGATTGCAAGGTAAGGTAAGCAATCAAGGAAGGAAGCTGGTGGAAGCAGACAATAAGCTCTCATATCCCCTAGTTTAGAAGGACCTCAGGAGATTAGAGCATAAGGCCGCCTCTACAATTCCCTGATCTTGCAGAAACATGATCAGGGATAGTCTTGCTTCCTGAATGGATGATCAGAGATAGTCTTGCTTCTCGGGCACATTAAGTGCTCACTGATAAGAAAAACAAGTAAATATCGCATAACTAGATATGGAGTAAACTGGATGTCTTCTGCAAAGAAAATTTCATTAGTAACACATTTATACACAAATATAATGAATAGGTAGAACCGGTGAATTTCAAATTAACCATAGGAAAATTGCGAGATTCCCGGGATGCTTTTGAAAAAGTAGCTTCGTGAAATCCGTAAAGCAAGATCGGCTTTGAAAATAATGCTTGAAAACGCCGAAAGTGCCGACAGGCATTATTAGAGGCCACGTGAAGTTTTGGACTCTAGGAAAGAAAAGGAGAAATATGGGGATCCGAGAAGATATTGGGATCCTGAAAAACAGTAGCCATATTTCCTCTTATAGATATTGCCTTTGCAAACCTTGATTGGAGCAACTGCGTTTCAACCTTAACTTCCTTCATTTTCTGAAACTTTAGTTTTCCTGAGCCTTTCTTCGAAACTTTCTTTAAAATGGCTTCCTCTTCTTCCTGCCCAAATTATTTCAATTTAAATGATGCTCCCACAACAACCAGTGACGCCGAAGTTTGGCGTCCATCCTTTGTATCCAAAAATCGTCATCTCACAGTTAATGATTCTGTGATGATGAATGATGCTACTGCTGTCACAGTAGCTAGGAATTTCATTACTCCAATGGATGAAATGTTGTTGACAGGGAGATCAGAGGAAGAGGCTATTAATGACTCAATGGCTTTCAGCATTCAGAGTGCTGTTTCTGTTTCTAACATGGCAGATCGTTTGCGTGCCAGAGCAAACGAGGTTGAGAGGTTAGCTACTGAAAATTCGTCTCTCCAAAGAATGCTTCATGAGTCTCAACAGGAGGTTGAGAAACTTAAAGGAGAGAATAATGCCTTGTTGAAACTGGTGAGTTCATACTCTGTTGATACACTGAGAAGGCTAGACATGCTGCAGGTCTCCAATGAAAGAATTTTGGGAGACCACGAGAAGCTCATGGCTAAGCTTAAGAGGCGCCGTACTCATCCTTCAGAGGCTTCCAGAACATAATGTAATTGTATAGATTTTACAGGGCCTGCACCTTCATTGCAGGTGGAAAAATCTATCTGTTGTATGTTCCTGTAATAATAATTGCGCACATTCTTAAACTTGCACTTGTGGTTTTTACGTCTTTTCAAAATGACGGTTTTGAACCTTGTGCCTTATAGGTTCAAATAACCACATCGATTCTCCAAATTTCATATTTCAACGCATGGTAGCCCGGAACTTGTGACCTGGGCGCAAACTCAGAATTTATTTGCCCTTTTCAAATGGACATGTTTACAACTTTCTGTACATATTTCGGGACTTGAAGTCCTTACATAATTGTCCATATTTTGAGGAACTTCTGGCATCTCATTTAATTGCTCATCCATGAGTTTAAGGAACTGCAGGTTCCCTTTTGTATATAGTGACGGTTCACCCAAAATGGTTAATATTTATGCATACGTCACTATTCATGTGAATAGTATTATTCATATCCAGTACTATTCATGTGTACAGTACATCTGTCAGTACAGTTATCATCCATGTGTATGGCACTATTAACCAATACGGTACTGTTTCATCATTAAGGAACCCAGGTCCTTATTCACATGTCAGGGATCAAGGACTCTTAAGTCCGATCACATGTCTATAAATATAGTACAGGAGAGACTGCCAGCTCTCATATTAATATCATCATCAAGGATCTTCAAGTCCTGATGTAATTGTATGACGAGGATCAAGGATCTTCTTGTTCTGATCTGTATACTGTAAAAACTCATCATACAGCACAATTAATCCATAAAATAAATTACTGGTAAGTAAATTACTGGTATGGACGATAAACCCGCACCATACTTTAAATAAATATTGCCTTACATATACTTACAGCATCAATAATTGATATACATCCATAATCCACCTATATAAATGTATATATATATTATTTTTATTTGGACTTAAACAGAAACAGGCATTTTCTATAGCTGTAAGTATAATTGTACCTGCCTACGCTGAAGATTCCTTTCATTGTTGCAGGATGGTGGGCATTCAGTTTAAATAAAGCTAACACACACATTTCAAATATTAATTGAATTTCAAATTAGCAGTTTACTTACATGCCCATCCATGACGTAAAAAGCAGAGACGAGTGATTGTCTTTCGACAATGACATGATATCACAGTAGTGGGGATAACGCTATGATATTGGCCGATCGGCTTTGCTGTATCCCTGCACACCTTTAATAATGATATAATATTAAAATAATATAATTATGTACCTGCACTATAGACCTGCATCTTAATATTCAATAATAAAGAATAATCATGAAATAATTGAAAAGATGAGAGGAAGCTTATCCTTTCGGTGGGTTTGCTTGACTGAGCTCATTGGCTCCACCTCCCACCTCCATTATTGGCTTTTAAGAATAATAATGAAATAATTGAAAAGATGAAAGGAAGCTTATCCTTTCTGTCTGTTCTCTTCTGACCAATTTTGCAATCAAAGCCCAAGCAAAGCGACACATTCCCCTCTGCCTTTTATTTTGCTTGGTCTTTTGGCGTGGCCTCCATGTGAGATTGCAAGCAATAGTAATAATATTAATAATTATCATAATTTAGTGGTTCACGCATGCGCACTTAAAACTTTTTCTTTAAGCAAGTGCGCTGGGTGGGAAGCTGTCGCCCGAACAATGAGTTACGCTGCTGCTCTGGCACCTCCACTCTGTGCCTTACTATTCTCCCAAAATACGCACCTCCATTATTCTTCTCTT
Organism: Prunus persica; assembly: GCF_000346465.2. NCBI lineage: Eukaryota > Viridiplantae > Streptophyta > Magnoliopsida > Rosales > Rosaceae > Prunus > Prunus persica. The sequence goes on from NC_034009.1 coordinate 20,356,491, forward strand.
TCTCTGCCAGTTAAATTTGCTCTTATCTGTTACACATTATTATGTACTCTTTTTCCCAAAATAAACATGGGTAGTCCTTGAAAACCATGGACTCTCTCGGGAGGTTCATCCGGATTGACTGGTGCATGCTCGAATGGACCGTCACGTGTTATAAACTAAAGAGAAATTTGAGGAGAGAATTGAGAGAGAGAGAGAGAAATTTCTCTCTTCCTTGAATCTGATTTCTGTGTAACTTCATTGTAGGGGAGATGCCTTACTTATAGGCAAGCATCTCCTATTGAGGTGGGCTCCACTATAGTTATTTTACAACACTCCCCCTTGGAGACCACAAATGATACAGAATATGTCTCGTTAAAAACCTTGCCAGTAAAAACCCAGGGGGACAAAAACTGGTCAAAGGGAAAAAGAGTACATAATAATGTGTAACATAAAATTCTATATATATTGATGCGCGTGCGACACTGCCTCGTTAAAACCTTGCCAGGAAAAACCCAGTGGGATAAAAATCCGGACGAAGGAAAAAGAGTACGGTGTTTGAAGATCTTTATTGATGGTGCGCTCCCCCTGATGCTTGGCAAAATATCTTTAAGTCATACTGTTGATCAGCTTTCTGAATATCGTAGTTGGCACTGCTTCTGTGAGTCAATCTTGAGTGACACTGCCTCGTTAAAACCTTACCAGGAAAAACTCAGTGGGATAAAAACCTGGATGAAGGAAAAAGAGTACAGTGTATGAAGGTCTTTATCAAAACCATGCTCCCCTTGATGAATATCTCCCCCTGAAAAATTTAGGACTAGCTTTTGTCCAGTAAGCGACCATAAAAATTTTCATAGTATACCCTAAACCCTTGAGCTGCACTGCCTCGTTAAAACCTTACCAGGAAAAACCCAATGGGATAAAAACCTGGATGAAGGAAAAAGAGTACAGTGTGAGCTGAGCTCTATCTGGTCTAGTATACTTCTGGAAAATCATTAAAGTGTCCAACGGATAATCCTCATAAAAATGCTTCAATACTTTCTTAGTATAAGCAAGAATCTCGTTGGTATAATGCTCGATCGAGACAAATATTTCATGAATTCTGCAGAATCTTTAATGTGTTGCAATCACATCAATGTACTCACTGAGGTAATTTATGCATATTAATATTGAGTACAAATTTTGTGCTTCAAGCACATGTCCTTTAGGGACTTGCTTTATGCAATATCAATCCTCTCAACGGATTTTGTCTAAAAGGGATTAAGCTTTATGGCACATTATATAGCTTTAACCCAGCTATTTATACATCTTTAGGGAATCGCTTCTGGCAATATGCTCTGTGCATTTAATAACCCTTAAAGATAATATGTTGGTCTCCGTAATTGTGTAATAAGGGGGGGCACAATTGAATCTGTAAATATGGAGAAAACCCAACATTCCTTGTTTCTGCTAGAAACAATGTGTCATACAAAGTAGGTATATTCCCTTTTATTCCGAACACCCAAGTATAACTTTCAATATTAACAAATTTTGGGGTTCGTATTGTGGGTTTGTTCTTTCACGTTCATTCTCATCTATAATGGAATTACCTCGTTCCATTTTGGCCAATGATATTGTCGACATTTAATAATTGAACGTGGTTCCAATCAACACAGCCCATTGATGATTTGAGTAGCTACTCCAAAACCAAAAATTGTCATTCATCAATTCATGATCCCACCATTCTCATGTGCATGCGCATGCATCAATTATAAGCATTGCTTTGCTTTTGGGTACCCAAGCCACTTCATGGGGCTTTTATTATGTGAGAATGTGGATTATAACCTCCAATGAAGCGTTATTTTACGTAGGGCGTGGAAAATCTCCATTTAGGGAGTTGGAACATTTAGAACCCATATATCTGTCATGCTGCAGACATGCCACAGATTAATACATACATGTCAATTAATTTCTGGGACTTTAACCCATATTATGGGACTTTAACCCATATAATTTGCTACGCATTAGGCGTGCATAATATCAATATTGACATGTCAACGGATTGTCCTTTCGGGACTTCAATCCATATTATTTGCTACGCAACAGGCGTGCACCCATATATCTGTCATGCTGCAGGTATGCCACAGATTAATACATACATGTCAATTAATTTCTGGGACTTTAACCCATATTATGGGACTTTAACCCATATAATTTGCTGCGCATTAGGCGTGCATAATATCAATATTGACATGTTTAAAGGATTGTCCTTTCGGGACTTCAATCCATATTATTTGCTACGCAACAGGCGTGTATAATATTAATATTGACATGTTAAAGGATTGTCCATTCGGGACTTCAATCCATATCATTTGCTACGCAACAGGCGCGCATCATATTGATCACTGCTATACCCATATTCTGTTCTTATGGGACTTTAATCTGTGGCAGTGTATTATCAATGTATCCAACTTGCAATCTGTAAAATTTGCATTTAATAATTCATGGATACATACAAGCCATTCTTTTGGAACGGACTTATCTTCCCATTTGGTTACCTTTCAAGATAAAACATCAAACAAGTATATAGGTATAAAATAGCACAAATATTGCTTACATCCTTAGGTGTGAGAAACTTTTCTCAAGTATCATTCAAGCTTGTATCCGCCCAGTAAATGTAACGCTTGATGATCTAGTTATATCTTGCAAGAGTAAAATCACAACTCTTTTCTCTGTCAAAAATAAATAATCCTCAGAGAGTTACAGAAAGAGAAAAAAATGCAAAAATAAAAGGTAAGCAATCAGGGAAGGAAGCTGGTGGGAGCAAACAACAAACTCTCATTTCTCCTAGTCTAGAAGGACCTTAGGAGATTAGAGCATAAGGTCGCCTTCACAGTTCCCGGATGTGGCGGAAACGTGATCAGGGATAGTCTCGCTTCCTGAGTGGATGATCAGAGATAGTCTTGCTTCTTAGGCATATTAAGTGCTCACTGACAAGAAAAACAAGTAGATATCGCATCACTGCGTGCTTACTGATAAGAAAACAAGTAGATATCGCATAACTAGGTATGGAGAAAATTGGATGTCTTCTACAAAGAAAATTTCGTTAGTAACACATTTATACACAAATACAATGAATAGGTAGAACCGGTGAATTTCAAATTAATCATAGAAAATTGCGAGATTCTCGGGATACTTTTGAAAAAGTAACTCCGTGAAATCCGCAAAGCAAGATCGGCTTTTGATGAAAATAATACTTTGAAAACGCCGAAAGTGCCGACAAACATTAAATGGAGGCCACGTGAAGTTTTGGAATCTGGGAAAGAAAATATGGGGATCCGAAAAGATATTGGGATTCTGAAAAAATTGTAGCCATATTTCCTCCTATAGATATTGTTTTTGCAAAACTTGATTGGAGCAACTGCGTTTCAACTTGCTCCTTTCCTGTTATAATAATTGCGCACATTCTTAAAATTTGCACCTGTGGTTTTTACGTCTTTTCAAAATGACGGTTTGGAACCTTGTGCCTTATAGGTTCAAATAACCACATCGACTCTCCCAAATTTCATATTTCAACATTTGGGAGCCCGGAACTTTTGGCATGGGCTAAACACAAACTCAGAATTTATTTGCCCTTTTCAAAATGGACATGAAATATGAATTGAGTAAAAGCCACGCTAATATCTCATATATTTGGGTTCATGAGCTTCCGGCCCAGATATAACAAAATATGTGGGGAGCCTCAATTCATCATTCTCTTATGCCAAAGAGATATGTGGCGTACCACAATTTGCAATAATACCTCAAGGGTTGTCCATTTAATTGTTGGAACTTCAGGTTCTCAACACTGTTAGATTTTGAACTTCAGGCCAAAATCACATATTCTCAGGGTATGGACATTCAATCCCCTTAGATTTTGAACTTCAGGCCGAAATCACATATTCTCATGGTATGGACATTTAATCCCCTTAGATTTTGAACTTCGGGCCAAAATCACATATTCTCATGGTATGGACATTTTTACAATTTTCTTGTACATATTTCTGGACTTCAAGCCCTTACATAATTGTTCATATTTTGAGGAACTTCTGGCATCTCATTTAATTGCTCATCCATGAGTTTAAGGAACTGCGGGTTCCAGTACATTTGCCAGTACAGTTATCATCCATGTGTACGGCATTATGAACCAATACGGTACTGTTACATCATTAAGGAACTCCAGGTCCTTATTTACATGTCAGGGATCAAGGACCCTCAAGTCCGATCACATGTTTACAAATACAGTACCGGAAAGACTGCCAGCTCTCATATTAACATCATCATCAAGGATCTGCCAGTCCTGATGTAATTGTATGATGAGGATCAAGGAACTTCTGGTCCTGATCTGCTTACTGTAAAAACTCATCATACAGCACATTTAATCCATATAATAAATTGCTGGTAAATAAATTACTGGTATGGGCGATAAACCCGCACCATACATTTAAATAAAAGTAAAGGCGTGGACGATAAACCCGCACCACCCTTTTAAATAAATGTAACTGTGCGGTAATTTAAATTCATAAATTAAACGTGCGTGTATGGGCACTAATTCTGCTCCATACAATAAAATTAAAGGCGTGGGCGATAAACCCGCACCACCCTTTTAAATAAGTACTGTCGTATGGGTAATAATCCTACACCATACAGTAAATAAAATAAATGTGCGGTAAAGTAAATTTTCAGTAAATTAAACGTGCTTGTATGGGCACTAATTCTGCACCATACATTTAAATAAAAATGTTGTTTAATTTACTTTAAGCTAATACAAATAGCTGAAGTGTTGTTTAAATTTCAATCCAATAAAAGTGGTAATGCTGCCTTCTTTATTAAGTCCGAATTAGATTAAATTCCTTAATGTACTATTTGTATTAGCTGAAGTGTTGTTTAAATAAAAGTGGTAATGTTGTCTTCTTTATATATTCCAACTCATTCCTGAAAAACGATATGAATTATCCTGGAATGTATCCACATTGTCTCATCTCGATCCTCATACTGCTCAATGCGAAAACGGAGTGAGAAGGATCATTCACCTCCAAAGTATTGCAAATCAGATGCCAGATGCATTTAATGATGCAGCACAGGTGACGAAATCTCATATCCCAGCTGCAAATGCACCCGCACGGATTGATGTCCATAATGGACAAAGTAATGTGCCAGCAAATGGTTCATCTGCTGCACGCCTAAAACGTGGCAGACCACTAGGCTCAAAGAATTCAGTTCCTCGAAAGAGGAAGTTGATGGACAAAATGAATCCACATGAAATAAATAGAGAGCCCACAATTCATAATTCAAATGCCCCCAAAGAGGGACAGGTACTTCTTGACAAGGAAAAAGTCATTGGTGAAACAAGTGCCCCTGGAGTGGCAACCGTACCTGAAAGTCAAGAAATCTCCATAAATTATACGTCCACTAATGAATTGTGGAGTAGAAATGAGATGATCATCGATGATATATTTGCATTCTCAGTGGCTGCTGAAATCATAAAAGATGATGATATTGAACCACGCTCTATTAATGAATGTACACAGAGGCAAGATTGGCCCAAGTGGAAGGATGCAATCCAGGCAGAATTAAATTCTTTGGAAAAGAGGAATGTTTTTGGACATATTAGTCCAACTCCACCCAATGTAAACCCTGTAGGTTACAAGTGGGTATTTACAAGAAAGCGCAATGAGAAAAATGAGATCTCAAGGTATAAAGCGCGACTCGTTGCGCAAGGTTTTTCACAAAGGCCTGGAATTGATTATGTGGAAACGTACTCTCCAGTAATGGACACAATTACATTCCGTTACCTAATAAGTTTGGCGGTTTCAGAAAAACTTGAAATGAGACTCATGGATGTTATTACCGCATATTTGTATGGAGAATTGGATACAGATATATACATGAAAGTTCCAGAAGGATTCAGGTTGCCTGAAGCAGCCAGAAACACACCACGGGGCATGTTCTCAGTTAAATTGAGAAGATCATTATATGGGCTAAAACAATCTGGACGAATGTGGTACAATCGTCTCAGTCAGTATTTACTGAAGGAAGGATACATAAATGATCCTGTTTGCCCATGTGTGTTTATTAAGAAATCAAAGTCTGGATTTGCGATAGTGGCAGTATATGTCGACGACATGAATCTAATTGGAACTTCTGCAGAGCTTCAAAAGACTGTTGATTATCTCAAACGTGAGTTTGAGATGAAGGATCTTGGAAAGACAAAATATTGTCTTGGCTTGCAGATTGAGCACAGTGCTAATGGAATTTTGGTGCATCAATCAACTTATACTGAGAAAGTATTGAAACGGTTTGGCATGGATAAAGCCCATCCACTTAGCACTCCAATGGTCGTTCGATCGCTTGACACTAAGAAAGACCCATATCGTCCAAAAGGGAATGATGAAATGGTCCTTGGTCCAGAAGTACCATATCTTAGTGCAATAGGTGCTTTATTGTACCTCGCACAATGTACCAGACCAGACATATCATTCTCAGTAAATCTGTTAGCAAGGTACAGTTCTGCTCCAACAAGGCGACACTGGACCGGCATCAAACATGTTCTACGATACCTTCGTGGGACAACAGACATGGGGTTATTCTATTCCAGTGAATCGACCAACGCCCAGAGTATTATTGGTTATGCTGATGCAGGATATCTCTCTGATCCACATCAAGGACGATCACAGACTGGGTATGTATTTACATGTGGAGGAACTGCGATCTCATGGCGTTCAACAAAACAAACATTAGTGGCCACATCTTCCAATCACTCGGAAATACTTGCCCTCCATGAAGCCAGTCGTGAATGCGTTTGGTTAAGATCGGTAATCCATCACATCCGAAGCACATGTGCCCTACCCTCAACAACAGATACTCCAACAATTCTGAATGAGGACAATGCCGCTTGTATTGCTCAGATTACAGGAGGATATATCAAGGGTGACAGGACCAAACACATATCACCAAAGTTTTTCTATACACATGAGCTCCAGAAGAGTCAAGAAATCAAAGTCAGACAAATCCGCTCAAGTGATAACCTGGCAGATCTCTTCACTAAATCATTGCCGAAATATACATTCCAAAAGTTAGTACATGGCATCGGATTACGACAACTCTGCAAGCAATCAAGTTGGAGCATGCAAAATCAGGGGGAGCATTCAAGAGTCCTCTAACATAGGACATATGCACGTTGTACTCTTTTTCCTTCGCTTAGAGCTGCACGTAAAGTAGATGAGACACAGCATTTAACGAGGTTCGGCTATGCCTACGTCCTCGGAGAGCAGCAGCAGTAACTTTTCCATTATGTAAAAGGATAGAGCTACAAGTTTAGTGTTTACAATATATGTGGCTCACTGAATTTTCTCTCTAGGAGAATTTCTCTCTGCTCTCTCTTTCCTCTTTCTTCCTTCTCTTCCTTTCTCCTTTTTTCTTCTCCTTCTTCTTTCCGTTTCTCTTCTTATTTATAGGCTGAAATAATCACTATTCATCACTATTCATCACTGTTCACCCGTGACAGACAAACTCTATCAAAGCCGCCAAATGAACAGTAATGAACAGTAATGAACAGTAATGAACAGTATGTGTGGGCTCCATTTCAAGACTTTTATAACACTCCCCCTTGGAGACCACATGACCCTAGATTGGTTGCCTCATGAAAACC
>NC_034009.1:20383321-20384996 GCF_000346465.2 Prunus persica
TACGGTTGCCACTCCAGGGCACTGTTTCACCAATGACGTTTTCCTTGTCAAGAAGTACCTGTCCCTCTTTGGGGGCATTTGAATTATGAATTGTGGGCTCTCTATTTATTTCATGTGGATTCATTTTGTCCATCAACTTCCTCTTTCGAGGAACTGAATTCTTTGAGCCTAGTGGTCTGCCACGTTTTAGGCGTGCAGCAGATGAACCATTTGCTGGCACATTACTTTGTCCATTATGGACATCAATCCGTGCGGGTGCATTTGCAGCTGGGATATGAGATTTCGTCACCTGTGCTGCATCATTAAATGCATCTGGCATCTGATTTGCAATACTTTGGAGGTGAATGATCCTTCTCACTCCGTTTTCGCATTGAGCAGTATGAGGATCGAGATGAGACAATGTGGATACATTCCAGGATAATTCATATCGTTTTTCAGGAATGAGTTTGCCTTGTTCTTTCGACACAGATTTTTCTCCACCTAAAGGTGGGAAGATTGTCTCATCAAAATCACAATCCGCAAATCGTGCGGTAAAAATATCACCCGTCAGGGGTTCCAAGTATCTGATGATAGATGGTGAATCAATACCAACATAAATTCCCAATCTGCGTTGAGGGCCCATCTTAGTACGTTGCGATGGTGCAATAGGCACATATACCGCACACCCAAAGATTCTTAAATGTGAAATGTTTGGTTGATTTCCCAATACGAGTTGTATTGGAGAACCTTGATTATTGGCGATTGGCCTCAATCGCACAAGCGATGCTGCATGTAAAATGGCATATCCCCAAGCAGAAACTGGCAACTTTGTTTTCATTAGCAAAGTGCGTGCTATCAATTGAAGGCGTTTAATTAAAGCTTCTGCCAAGCCATTTTGAGTATGCACATGGGGAACAGGATGTTCAATATCAATGCCTAATGACATGCAGTAGTCATCAAAAGTCTGAGATGTAAATTCACCAGCATTATCGAGTCTGATTGACTTAATGGGATAATCTGGGAATTGGGCTCGTAATTTAATTATCTGAGCCAAAAGCCTAGCAAATGCCATATTCCGAGTAGATAAAAGACAAACATGTGACCATCGGGTAGATGCGTCCACCAAGACCATAAAGTACCGAAATGGTCCACATGAGGGATGAATGGGTCCACAAATGTCCCCTTGAATTCTCTGCAAAAATGATGGAGACTCAACATCAACCTTTGGTTGTGATGGTCTGATCACCAACTTCCCTTGTGAACAAGCTTGGCAAAAGATGTCGCTTGATAACATAATGTGTTTAGTCAACAAGGGATGTCCTTTAGAGTTGGTGATAATCCTGCGCATCATGGTGGATCCAGAATGACCCAATCTGTCATGCCAAAGCTTAAAAGCATTTGAGTCAGTAGACTCTTGGTCCATGACACTATGTGCCTCAATTGTCCGTATGGTTGTGTAATACAACCCTGATGAGAGCTCACAAAGCTTTTCCAGTATACGCTTTTGGGTATCACTGGAGGTAATACAAAGATATTCCATGTTTTCCTCTTTCTTTGTTTCAACATGGTAGCCATTCAAACGTATATCTTTGAAACTCAACAGATTCCTTCTGGAGTTAGATGAATACAAAGCATCTGGAATGGACATATGTTCCATTAGGTAACATAATTTGGGCTATTCCTGAACCTTCGATCA
>NC_034009.1:20385114-20385902 GCF_000346465.2 Prunus persica
GCCATAGCCTTTGTTTTGAGGGCATCCATAATTTACATTTATTTTAAAGGGTGGTGCGGGTTTATCGTCCACGCCTTTGCTTTTATTTAAATGTATGGAGCAGAATTAGTGCCCATACAAGCACACTTACTTTACCGCACATTTAAGGTATGGTGCGGAATTAACGTCCATACAGCAAGCAATTTAATTCATGATTTTATTTTTATCATCAATTAGTATACCTGAATAATGAGGACCTGAAATTCCTATTAATAAGTGGCTTAATATTCAATTAATATACCTGAATAATGAGGACCTGAAATTCCTATTAACAAGTGGTTTAATATTCAATTAATATACCTGAATAATGAGGACCTGAAATTCCTATTAATAAGTGGCTTAATATTCCAGATCTCGAGCCTAAAGTTTTGGATGGCAAATTTGGCAAAACTAGAGTTTGCTGCCTTGGACCTTTCCGGGGACAACTATTTATCATGGGTCCTGGATGCCAAAATTCATCTACGAGCCAATGGCCTCGGACAAACAATTGTAGATGAGAATGATGCTTCGCCTGAAGAGAATGCGAAGGCCATGATTTTTCTTCGCCGCCACATCCATCAAGCGCTGAAGAGCGAATATGTGGTGGTTGATGAACCGTTGGTTCTGTGGAAAGCTATAGGTGAAAGATACGATCACCAGAAGACGATGACTCTCCCAGAGCTAGATACGAATGGACCCACTTGAGATTTCAGATTTCAAGTCAGTGTCCGAGTATAACTCTGCTATGCACAGAATTACCTCATTAATGA
>NC_034009.1:20386195-20386423 GCF_000346465.2 Prunus persica
TAACGAGGTTCGGCTATGCCTACGTCCTCGGAGAGCAGCAGCAGTAACTTTTCCACTATGTAAAAGGATAGAGCTACAAGTTTAGTGTTTACAATATATGTGGCTCACTGAATTTTCTCTCTAGGAGAATTTCTCTCTGCTCTCTCTTTCCTCTTTCTTCCTTCTCTTCCTTTCTCTTTTTCCCTTTTTTTTTCTTCTTTCCGTTTCTCTTCTTATTTATAGGCTGAA